>NW_022595899.1:0-11512 GCF_009176505.1 Sitodiplosis mosellana | reverse complement strand
GTATGGATGTATGGATGGATGTTTTTGGGAACTTTTGACCGCGAGCCGCTGCCCATATTCATATTTGGGGTAGTTATGGGGTTATGTTTTTTCTAGGAGTGAAAATCGTGTTTCTTACCTGTTAATGCACTTTTCTCATACTAAAAATGGTTTGGGCACAATAATGTGTCCATATGAAAT
This sequence comes from Sitodiplosis mosellana, assembly GCF_009176505.1. Lineage (NCBI taxonomy): Eukaryota > Metazoa > Arthropoda > Insecta > Diptera > Cecidomyiidae > Sitodiplosis > Sitodiplosis mosellana. Next base: position 11,332 of record NW_022595899.1, on the reverse strand, counting down.
GTTCAGAATACTCTAGAGAATCAAATGACACTTTGGGTAAAGCTGCCCTCCACCCCTGTGACGCGAAGGAGGGTCAAAAAGTGCAAAAATAGCGAAAAATGACCAACATAACCCCAAAATAGGGTCAAAAACCCCTTTACCCCCCCAAACCAATTACATTTTCGGATTGCTCGCAAAAAATTAGCCCTAAGCTATGAAATTTTTTTTCCCGAAAATCCTCCCTTCTGCCCTGAATTCGCCTTTGAAAGTTAAAAAATCTCACCCCCAACATTTTCGACGCATTTTTCACCCTTTAAAACTCAAATGGGCAAATAGGTTATATCCCACGAAAGTTGCGCCTGATCCTATAGATTCCATTGGCATATAGTGTTGGCCTCCCATGTTGCCCCAGTTCGAAGGGCAGGGTTCAAAATGTGAAAAAAGTACAAAACTACCCCAAAGTGGGTAAACCTCACCCCTCATCCCCAGAATAAGAGGTTTACCCACTTTGGGGTAGTTTTGTACTTTTTTTCACATTTTGACCCCTGCCCTTCGAACTGGGGCAACATGGGAGGACAACACTATGTGCCAATGGAATCTATAGGATCAGGCGCAACTTTCGTGGGATATAACCTATTTGCCCATTTGAGTTTTAAGGGGTGAAAAATGTGTCGAAAATGTTGGGGGTGAGATTTTTTAATTTTTCAAAGGCGAATTCAGGGCAGAAGGGAGGATTTTTCGGGAAATTTTTTTTCATAGCCTAGGGCTAATTTTTTGCGAGCAATCCGAAAATGTAATTGGTTTGGGGGGTGAAGAGTTTTTTGACCCTATTTTGGGGTTATGTTGGTCATTTTTTGCTATTTTTGCACTTTTTGACCCTCCTTCGCGTCACAGGGGTGGAGGGCAGCTTTACCCAAAGTGTCATTTGATTCTCTAGAGTATCCTGAACATTTCATATGGACACATTATTGTGCCCAAACCATTTTTAGTATGAGAAAAGTGCATTAACAGGTAAGAAACACGATTTTCACCCCTAGAAAAAACATAACCCCATAACTACCCCAAATATGAATATGGGCAGCTACAAATTTGTTTTTGGGGGTTTTGAGGGATGCCCTTTCGAACGCGCATAGGCATTTGAAAATCGGCGTGTGGTCCGATGGGATGTTTACTGGTTAGATTTAAACTATCATTCGTTTACTAAATAATAAATTTTCTTCAAGGGACGGGAAAAACCCGTACAATGGTAGCCGCAATAGAAAAAATCATTCGGTCCTCGAATAACCGTGTTCTAGTTTGCGCTAGCTCTAACACGGCATGCGATGAAATCGCTGGGCGGCTATTAAAAGTGTGCGGAGAAAGCGAAATTTTGCGGATTTATGCTAAATCCTACAACGAAAGCAACGTGGGTAGCAGACTTAAAAAATGTTCAAATTTTATCAACGGAAAATTTAGCTTTCCGTGCCTTAAATATATATACATGTTTCGCGTAGTGATATGTACGCTGTTAACTGCTGGCTGCTTGTCACGAGCACGCCATAGCCGTGATTTCAATCCTGCCCATTTCTCGCACGTATTCATTGACGAATGCGCAAGCACTAATGAGACAAATGCGCTAGTAGCAATAGCAGGTATTTTTTATTTCATTTTTCTGACAATGTGATATCTAGGATGATATTATCTAGGATATTATAACTCATTCAAATAGGTTTATGCACAACACATGGCAAAATCCAGAGCAAAATTGTTCTAGCTGGTGACCCGAAGCAGTTGAATGCGACCTGTAAATCGACTGTTGCTGCCAACTTAGGATTCAAAGTTTCGCTTATGGAGCGATTAATCAATCTGCCGCTCTATGAAAGAGATCCAATTACAGATTCATACAATCCAAAATTTATTACTCAATTGATACAAAATTACCGATCTCACGAAGCAATATTATACCCACCTAATTTTCTTTTCTACGAAAATAAGCTTATTGCCAAAGCACCCAAAGGTTCGTTGAATTAAAATCTGATATTTCTATCGTCAAAACTTGAAAGTTTGGGTTCCGTTTTAGATGAAACAGAATGGTTCATCGGTTCGAAGATTTTGAAAAATCCAGAAAAAAATTTTCCTGTCATTTTCAAGTCTGTGAACGGAGTTTGTAAACGTGCGGAAAATGACGAGAGGTAAAATAAAATTTTCCCAGAAATTTTCTTCTTCAAAACACATTTGAAACAAAATTTTAATTTTATGCCCATATATTTTATGACATAAAGCTGTTATAATATGCAAGAAGCGCACGCCGTCATCGAGTACATCAAAGAATTGTTGACACTCAAAATAAAAGGACAAGAAGTGGCTAGAAAAGTGGAACAAACCGACATTGGTGTTGTCGTCCCATACAAACTCCAATACAAAGTCATTAATCGGATTTGTAGAGGTTTGAATTACAATGACATCACTATTGGAACCGCAGAAGCCTATCAGGGTTCAGAAAAACCAATAATGATAGTTACAACCGTTAGAACCGACGGACGACTGGGGTTCCTCACGGATGATCGGGTAAGATCATTCCTAGGATCATTCATTATATTGTTCTTTCTGAATGCTATGTAACTAATTTTTTCCTACTTATTTCAGAGAATAAACGTAATTTTAACTCGCGCGAAGAGCCTGCTAATTATCGTTGGTGACCCACACACACTGCAAAAAAATGAAAGATGGAATTATTTGCTCACTTTTTGTTTGGAAAATGAATCATTCATCCAATCAGAAAAAGAATTTCCCAATAAACATGAATAAACAGAAATCATTTGAATTTCAACTTGAGTATTTAGTTTCTTAGAAAGCTTCATTTAATCGAGGCAAAACCCTGGGCATAACAAGCAATTTACTATTGACCAGACTGGTGACAAGCTGCGCTGACTGTGTCGTTGTTTTGGATAATACAGCCTAGAATACAGCACTCAATCGACCGGCTGCATATAAAGTAGCATATAAAGGTAAAGAATTATGAATGGGAAAATGGTAGAAGAAAATGTCTGCGGAAAAATGAAACGACGATTCAGATGAGAATACAACAGAAGAGGGAAAAGACTAGGGAAAAGAAACTCACTTTGATCGCAACGTTAGCGTCAACGCTGCAACCTAGTTATATTCGGTATCGTCAAATTGAACGACTTCTCTATCATCATGTGAGCCTGTTGAAACAAGTAGCGAGAAAAAATGTGGTGTCATTATGGATTGGCTTGATGGCATGCATTGGCTTGAGCATTGTTGCTAATTTTCAATTGACAAAATTGCCGCAAGTGCATTATTTTGGTGCATTCTCTTGCTTTGGACTTGGAACGGTCTATTTTTGGTTTCAAGGTCTTATTTCATACTCAGTGCGATCATATACCGGATCCATACACATGACATACGCCCGATTTGTGTTGGCTACAATTTTCACGTGCAATATTTTTTTCTTTATATCTACGACTTGCACAGCGACGGAAATCATTTTCAATGAACGCGAGCCAAGTTGCAGGCTAGGTTGCAGGTACAAAGAAACTAGTGCAATGGTGGAATGGCTTATGGCCACTGCATTTTGTTTCTTCATATTATCGCTTACGTCTGAATTCAAAACCATCACAATGGATCGACCGATTATTTTAGTAATTAGACGCGGGACCAGGCCGAATCTGGATTCAAGTGAACCAAGTGGATCAATTCAAAGTTTATCAATTCAAGTCACATAATTATTCAGTCATTAATTGAAATGGACCCGTGAACATAAAAATGACTTAAACAAAATCGCCGATCAAAACGTAACAACGGTCTCGTCGGCGTAACACACCAGTGTACAATTTGTTCCGAATTGAACGAGTGACAAATAGGTGTTTTGCTTTGTTCGGCGATTTTTTTAAGTCGTTTTTTTGCTCACGGGTTCAAATATAGTTTTGTTTCATTTTTTTTGAGTTTTCTTCGTCATCTTTATATAAATATGTTTTTATTATTAGAATAATCTATATTTTTCATATCATGATATTTTCATTGATACGCCTTGATGGGGATACCATGTAAGAAATATGATTCATATTTATTAAGTGATTACATCGCTACGATAGTCTGTGTGAGCAATGGAAGCATAACAATGATTCACTGAATTTTTTATTTCCATTCTCATGAACTTGGGAGCTATCTTGAAACATGTTTGTTTTATTCTAGAATTCACGATATATATAGATTAAACGAAAATTTATCAAAAGTTTGACATGTCACATGTTTGTAATCGTTTATGTTAAGTTTAAAGCCAATTTATGGGTGGAATCTGGTCGATGTAGTTGTTTAAAAATTAAAATAAAATTGTTCCATTTAGCATTTAAACTTCAACGTACTATTCAACAGCTTCGTATTTGAAATGTTCATAAAAATTAGAATTAGCAATCTGTGTTAATTAGATTGTATGAATAAAAAAGGGGAAATTTAAAGACTGACAATAAAGCTGAGCAACACGTCACTTTTAATTCGAATTCACGATAAAAATGTCAAAAGTGTTTTTATTCCCAATTGCGGCCTTTCTCGTGTGCCAAGCAACGATAATAGGCGTCGTTTTGTCGTTAAATCTGAAGGGTAGCTTGCATTCATTTTATATTAGTGATGGTGCTCAGCAGCCGCCAGAGAGTTGCATTTTTGGTCAACTGATAAATTTGTATGCCGTTTTGTTCGGGATTATCGTTTATATTCGTTATAGTCAAATTCGTTATAGCATCATCTGTCATGCTAGCTGTCATGTAAATTGCTAGGTAAACTTTATTGGGTATGTGTTTGTTCTGTATTTGTGATGAAACTGTTCGCTAGACTGTTCGTATACATCGCACATTGTTTGACATTACGTCCCAGAATACTCGCAATAATCGTACAGTTTTCAATTTAGAAGCTAGTTTGGAAGTGTCGTCCAAAGTGAATTCCGAAAAGAAAACAAAATCAACATGAGCTATCGTAAAAAAGTAAGTATGCACGATAATTTTCCTAGTAATTTTCTTTGCAAAAAACCGATGAAATTGTATTTGAACATGTTTAAAATTGCAACGATCTCCTTTTTTGTGGGACTCAAAGGGCGGTGAATCAGAACACATCAATCTGAAAATTCTTGCTTTGGATAATAAAACATATCAATTTGGATTGATGAAGAATACACGGTTGGGATTGCTTTTTGATGCATAAAAAATATATGCTGTAAGTATTCTCAAACAGATTGATTGTTTTCTATTTGTAGAATTCGACATTTTGTCGTATTCTCACAGCAATCTGTTTTTTTGTATATATGTGCTAATGTTTTCAAATTTTTCTTTGTTCTCCGTTCACTTGTAGCGTTCAAAGGGTCAATTTGTCGATGATGTTCGTTTCCGCTTCGCGTTTTCGGGTAGATGGATCCAAGATAACGATACACCAAACAGTTTGGAAATGCAACAGGGCGACTTAATCGATGTTTATCAGTAGCAAACGGCTAGCGCACGATAAATCGTCTCACCTCGTTTTAATTACAACGAATTGACAACACCAGAAACACAATTTATGTTCAGTTTTCTCTCATCGAAAGCAAAATAAATCATACATTATTCATGTTAAATTGAAATGAAGTGTTTGTGTGTTTTGTTACTAAATACTTAAGCCCAAAATGTTGTATTAAGTAAACTTCATGATGATACTTAATACAAAATTGTTGGCAAGAGTACCTGTCAGTCAACAGCAAATGATTTGTGTATGAGCAAACATTAAATCTAGCGTTAAATGTTATATATTATCATCATATCATAATCAATTAATATTATTTTTTTTACTAAAATATTTTTCATTTAATTTATCTTTTTTTCAATTATTTTTCCACACGTTTATGAGAATAATATGAACTTTAATTACACTCTCAAACATACCTAGAAACATACTACCAGTGAAGCAAGTCGATACTGCAGGTTCTAATAATCAGACTTTAAAGATTTCATAGATCCAAGAAATTCATGGAAATCACACATATTTCCCATTATTATTATATTTCCTTCATTTACAGCTCGTGTATTTTTTCATGATTTCTTGGATCTTTTGAAATAGTAAGGATTTTGACGGAAATGTGAGATTAAGACAGAAATATTGTATTTTCGAATGTTTTTTTTGCTGCATGAAACCCCTAGCGATTATGTCTGTAATCTTGTTCGAAGAGGAGATAATGAATGTAATGGCAATCGAAACTGAACACAATCCGCATGAACTCGACATAAATCCTCATTGAATCCGAAAACCGTAGCACAAATCAAACAGATGATCACCGACGAATATTTATGCCCCGACGCAATTCCCCAAGAATGTGATTTTGAAATGAAAATTCGTTTAGAGCACGACGTGCCAATTCATCATTATCCCAAAAGATTGTCGTTTGAAGAGCGAAGTGCATTGAAGGAAATTGTTGATGATTTGTTGAAGAAGAAATTCATTCAACCGAGTGAGTCGCCGTATACTTCTACTGTTGTGACGGTACAGAAGAAAAATGGAAAGTATAGAAAGTGTGTTGATTACCGTAGCCTGAATAAAGTAATGATTCGAGACAACTATCCGCTGCCGCTTGTAAACGATTGCCTTGATTTTTTGGGTGGAAAAAAAATTCTTTTCCACTTTGGATTTGAAAAATGGGTTCTTCCACGTGAAGGTAGCCGAAGATTCAAAAAAGTACACTTCATTTGTTACACCATTCGGACAGTATGAATACAATCGAATGCCACAGGGCACAAAGATTGAACCGGCCGTATTTTTTAGATATATTCACCACCGATTAAGAGATTTGATTGATAATGGCAAAATCATCGTTTATATGGATGACATCACTATTGCAACCGACGATTTGGAATCACACATTGAAATTCTCACCGAAGTTATGCGTCGATTGGCCGAATGTGGCTTGAAGTTAAATTTTTTTTTTCATCGAGATATTTCATATATTATTTGAGGCTGTGAGAATGAAAATGGCAATACAGGAATAAACATTCTGAAACGCATCAAGAAAAAAAATTCGCAAAAATGAATCATGAGCTCTGAATATGCAGAAGTGAAACATGAATTTACATGGGCAGCATAGGAGGTTCATGGTTCACTTTTGCGTATTCAGAACTCATGATTCACTTTTGCGAATTTTTTTTTTCTTGATGCGCTTCAGAATGTTTATTCCTGTATTGCCATTTTCATTCTCACAGCCTCATTTTTTTTATATTTCCGCATTTTTTCTTAACGTTTTTTTTTCGTCATTTTCTTTTTCATTTTAGTCATTGTCGCTAAAGTAAAAAAAAAAATGGGCGGTCTACGCAAAACAAGAAAGCGCGGAAATGCAATGAGCGCCGAGAAGGTGGTGGAAGAAAAGAAAAAGAAAAAGGTGCAGTGCGAGGCATGCACAAAAATGTTTGCTGATGAGCGCGGCGCTAATCAGCATTATGAAAATGTGCACAAGCGTACAGGTGCACATTGCGCCAAATGTAAAAAAGTGTACAATGACACCTCCGCGGTGTATAAGCACCAAACAAAGACGAAAGCATGCCGCAATGGAGGAGTGCAAATAGGAAAGCCACAGATGGCTTCCGCTACCGCTTCCGCTTCCGCTACAGCGTCTTCATTGTCTGCATTGTCCCCATTGTACCTCGATATAGACATGGAGTGGCCAACAATCGAGGAGAGCGATTGGGATTGGCTAAACGAAATTGTAGCATCGCCACCACCACCAGCATCATCGCCATCACCAGGTATCGACCCGGATGTGTGGAACATCCCGCACCAACACAACCAAAGTTTTTTTTTTCGGCGAATTTTTTTTCATAATCAATTATTATTATTCATATCAAGAAAAATAATCACTAACATCAAGAAACGCAACTTTTTTTCCCTGTGTAGTGATGGCTTCGAATGTTCGTTCGTTCGTTCGACAATTTAAAAAAAATATTTTTTGTTCGTTCGTTCGTTCGACATTCATTTTGTTCGATGTTCGGTCCGAACAAAGTTTTTTTATTTCGAAATCTCCCAAATAAACTTGGTATTACTATGAAAAATTATAATAAAAGCTTATAAAAGCATGAGCTGTAATGATTACATTATAAATTCGATCAATACATCGAATTTTCTAATGTAAAAATTTTTTGTTCGGACCGAACATCGAACAAAATGAATGTCGAACGAACGAACGAACAAAAAAATATTTTTTCAAATTGTCGAACGAACGAACGAACAAAAAATATTTTTTTTAAATTGTCGAACGAACGAACGAACAAAACCTTTTTTTAAAACCATGTCGAACGAACGAACAAGCGTTCGAAAGTGTTCGACGGCCAACACTATCCCTGTGTGAAGTGAGATCTCCACACCAGACATTTTGCACCGTTAATAATAACAACAATTATGGCTACTTTGAGTGAAAAACAAAATTGCCTATACGTTAGCTGCCACAAAAACACTTTGTCCAGTAAATATGAAAATAACTTAAGATAATGTCGTGACAATTTATCAGAAGTTTGTTCGTACAATAAATTGCATCGATTTCCGAACGCCGATATTCGGATTAAACATCAAGAAAATTATTGTATGGATAATAAAAATAGTGAGGCGTATAAAACAGCAAGAAAAGGAGAAGAAGAAGCCGTATTACGACGTTCGCAGGTCGACGACTGGTAGAATATCATTGGTGAAACATCGAATTTGCCAGGACGTGCCGTAAACTATTATTCCAGTATCACAATGACATTGCTCGTCATTTGATATCATCACATGATATTTATCAATGTACATTTTGGGGTAGTTTATTCACGAATTACATACCTTTTTTTAATCATCTGGAAAAGAGATATAACATTGTGCGTTGTGAATTATGCAGTCAATATTTCTTTGATAATGATAAGCATATGGAGACGGCACATAAACAATCCAAATCAAAAACGAAGACGAAAACACGACAACAAAATAAAGCAAACTGCTGGTGAAAGAAGGAAAAACAAAAACAAAAACGAAGACGAAAACAAAATAAATGTGCAATACTTGATGTGCAATACTTTTTATTCAGTTTACTTGTCGAAGGTTGTGTTATGACTGAGTGGATGCGCATGACATTGCGACTAATTAGGCTATTGCCACAATTAGCGCAATGTGAACGCATGTATAGAGTGCATGCATATGTATATCATAAATACATAAGTGCATGCGCTCTACGGCTATAATAAAGAGGCGGGAGCACCTCCAGAAAAAAGAGCTATGCTTGGCAAAGCAAAGATATACCGAAGCCAGTAAAATGCTTTCTGAGGCAGAACTTTACAGGGAATCTGTGGAAAAAGGTAAGTAATTTTTTATGATGTGTTATGTAACATCGCAAAAGACGTGCGCTTTCTACATGTACTTATATTCGAAGGCATACGTAATTATTGCAACAGATATTTCACGACCCATATATATAAAAAAATAAATCATAAATCAAGTCTTAAAAAGTCTTCCGCGCTAGCGGAAAAATTAGCTTCTCTGTATGTGTTGAAGTTCAGCCCGCCGTGGTCAAAATGCGAGGAGTAATAACAAGCATTAGCTCCAACACACTGCAAGATGTATAATATGGACAATATGGATAGCATAGGAGCGTATATAGCCAATAGTGCTTTCGCTAATGCTGTGTGCAATCAATTCGCCAAAGGATGAGTGTCCAATGAAATAATAAATAAGTCGTCGTTTGAACAAATTTGAGAAAACACGGAGGTGATAAAAGGTTATCAAAATATTTTCCGTATTTTCAAGTCTACGGATAATAACTACTTGTTAACTAATAAGTTAGATATTCGCGATGATAGAATACTTTCTCGGTTGACCGTCCATCAAAAATCGGATATTTGGTTGTATATAACTATTGTAATTATTTAGATAGACTTAAAGAAATTAGGTTGGCACAATTACAAATGACGTTTGGAATATGTCAAAAAGCAAATTTTTTATATGGCGGTTGTAAAGTTTTCAACCATTCAAAATAGTTGGACCAATCGCAACCGCCACAAAGAAAGTTGCTTTTTGACATAATCCAAACGTCATCTGCAACTGTGCCAACCCAATTTCTTTCAGGGTAGATATGATAGAAAAGATCTTCTTTTGGTACCACGCGATGATTTGTCATTTTTTAATCATATGGATGTAGTTTTGTAGTTGCATTCAATGAAGTACTAGAATGTGATAGTGTTACCGAACCAATTGATCAATTGTTGTTGCTCAATTTTAAATGAGGTATTCGAAGATTCTGGTTACATGCATTCCATTGTGGCGAGCACATCCTAACGATAGAATTTAAATTGTCATTTCTTAAATTCGCCGTGCGGCGGCGAGAACAGCCACACACACTCGGATTCACTGACGTGAATGCAAGTGTGTGCGTGAGTAGCACACTTGTCACCGTCTCACAGCCACTTGATTCTTTCTCTTGTGTCAACTCATTCTTTTCTCATGGACCACTCGTCCGAACACACGTATTCACGAGAATATCGCTACGCATTAAACTCAAAACGTTGTTTTCATTCCAATTACTTTTCTTCATTTCAAAACCTTTTTTCTTATTTATTTAGTTAAGACATTTTGTTATTTAGTTTTTACTTTTGTTGAATTAAAAGTGATCAACTGATATTTCGCATAAAACATAAACCTATGATTTACCCACACCATTAATGCAGCACTGCAGCAGTTATCAATGAAAATTTTCAGTTAGAAAATGACCGTTGTCGTGATTGTTAAACTTTCGTATAATTTGTATTGAAAAAACAGATGTATACAGGACTATACAGTATACAATACAGGAATAGAGCAAGGGTGCATTGTACAGTACATCTGATTTTCAATGTGTACCGCATATCATGGCATAATTTAAGGAATTTCGATTTTTGAGTATTGACAACTGCCATTTGATCTGGGGCGATTAAAGGTTCAAATATCCGAATACATGATGAAGCTTGGAATATCTAGTCTTAGTTTTAGTATATCAGACTAGACTGGTTTTTTTTCGACTTTTTTCGAATTTTACGTCACCAAATAGCTTAATCGTTGCAGAATCATACAAAAAGAAAATTCCAACAAAAAACTACCCTAAAACCTAGGATTGGGACCTGGCGCCCGAGCTATAATTATTCAGATAGCCAAAAATCGCCATTTTTGGCATTTTAAGGTCTTTTTCCTTAACTTTACCGCATGTTTTAGTATATTTTCCACCTTGTGGTCAAAGAACATAACATATATAATATAAAAAAATAGTACTCAATTGATTTTACATCGATTTTTGATCATTTTTAGTGAAAAATGGGTAATTTCAGGCAAAATTTCGACAATTTTGTATGGGAGG
>NW_022595898.1:0-8584 GCF_009176505.1 Sitodiplosis mosellana | reverse complement strand
GATAACTGCCTTATGCGATGCCGTATTTATGCGTTTTGGACACATTGCAAATATTTGACCAATTCGAAGAGGTATAATTGAAATAATTTCTTGGGGAAAATTTAATCTAAACATCTGGAAATGCTGTTTTGTATTGTGCTACTACTGCTTCTGCTGCTACTGATGTTGGAATCATATTTAAATATTGTGCAAGTGCACAGCGCGCAGTGAGTGCACAAGACACATACACGAATGTAGTTAAGTGTTCTGCTTTGATGCTCACAATGGTTGGAAGAGAATTTATAAAATTTGAACTGGTTGAGAAGTGATTCACTTCATTTGAATGCAATGTGCCTAGCTCAGGTTTATTCAAATTTCGATAACCCACAGCTGTGGTCATTGCAATGGTTCAACAGCTTTTCTGTTGTCCGTGCCAAAGGTCGCTGGGATGTCATGCAACGATGAAAAAGAACGAGTGAAAAAATTTGCTGAAAATCATGAATTTCCATTGCAAAAGCGAACCATTTCGAACGAAAACATTTTCAAAGAAAAATTATCAACATAATTTCCGGAGTGATTTATTGATATAATGTTTGAGTGATTTTTTCCCCATTGTGTTGTTTGACAGGAACACCAATTTGTATTTATATTCGTTTTTTATTCTGTGTGTGTGTGTGTGTGTCCTGTCTTCTGTTTATGATATCAAATTCATCATGTTCAAGCTATTTATCGTAATATTTCGTGTAGCAAGTTTTGATATCAATATCGATGGCCGAGACGTTCGTTCAAAATTAATGGGCAAAATAGCTTGTAATGCCTCTGCATTTAATAAAATAAAAAATGAAAAAGAAATAATAAATTATTTGGGCACGATATTGAATATATGGAACGATTTTTGTATTTGGCTTTATTTTTGTTATCTTTTTGGTCGAGCGCACAGCGAACGTGTTTGTAACATGTGGCGTTTCAGGTCAGCAAAAGGAAATTTTCCAGATCAAGGCAACACGTAAAACCACTTAATGCGAAATGCTCATCGTAATGCATTCGTTTTGTACGAAAATGGAACGTCGAATGCTTGTGGGAAAAATTGAAAGCACTTGTTATGAATAAATCGATTTCTGATCATCGATTTCGAAGCACTTATTTCAAATGCAACTTTAGCTATATTTAACAATTTTCGTTGATTCAACTAAATTACAACAAATTACTTAACGAACACTGTGCAATCCAATTTGTTATGATCTGCTGTTACAGATAACATGCTGTTTTATTTTGTTTTCAACATTTGTTTTCGCTTTTTCCGTTACATCAATAAACTTGGGAAAATAAAACGTAGTTCAGTCCCGATGTTCATGCATTTCTGGCTCATCTGGGGATTCAAGATTCTAAACTTATTGAGTGACTATGTGTGTTGGTGGTAATACCGATAGACAGGCGATATTTTGTTACGAAACTCTTGTAAGGCAATTTTTGGGATCATCGAAGTGGTTTTGCATTTATATATATATACATATATATATATATATACAGTAAAACCTGTCAATAACGGAATCCCATGGGGAATTTTTTTTCCACTATTGACACGAATTCCACTATTAAATTACTAAAGGTTCCGTTATTGACAGTTTTTTGAGTCGAACCAAACATGATTTTCCATTATTGAGGGTAAAAAGAGACAAAAAAACCGAAGCATACATTTTTATGGGTATTTAATGATCAAATCAAGTGATATAATAAAGGTGAGAAGGAAATACTGAAATAAAAGTATTTTTTAATAAATGAATGAAGGAAAGAACGAAAAATGAAGAAAAAAACAGCGAATGACAAACATTATTATTTAGAACAATCAAGCAGTCTAAACAGTGACTCAAAATGAGAAAGTAAATGATACTCATTTCACTTCCAAATTGGCAGCGATAAATTCTGCATTTCATGAAACGAAACCATGATTTTCAAACTTACTGTAAATATACTGAATTGCACGCGCCAATCGAGTGGATGTGTTTTTATTGGGGGCGTCAAACATTTATTTGCATGAAATAAGCAATGATTTCGGCAGACGAAAGTAAAACATGATACTGAAATCAATGTAATGTACATTGTACTGCAGGATTTTTATGATGATTATTGGTTTTGATAAAGGAAAAAATATAGTTTTAAATGAAAAAGACACGGAAAAAGACGAAAAAAAATTTCGTCAAGAATTTTTTTCCCACTATTTGGAGTTTCGGTTTTCCGTTATTAACAGGTCAATTTGTATGGGAGAGCTCAACGGCCAAATTTTTTTTCCACTATTGACACGATTTCCACTATTCCCAGGTTCCGTTATTGATAGGTTTTACTGTATATATATATATATGGATGGCAAAGAAGTTGTGACCAAGCAAAAAACCAAAAAAAAACAATAATACTTGAGATCGAAATAGCTAAAATGAAATTGTGTGACACAACAAAATGACTCTTGATATTTGTTCAGCAAAAAAAGGCCACGTGTATGCACCGTTTAGCGAGCGAAAAAATTCACAGTGACAAAAATGAATAGCCAAAGGAAAACTACTATGTTAGTACAAAAACACACGGATACTCCAATAAATCGGTGGAAATTTGCACGTATTTCAAAAACCTATGTTAACAGTGTCAAAATCATTTGTCAAAGGGTTCAAACATGCCATTTTCTTCTATTAGTTCTTTAATAACTTCAAGTATTTATCATTGGCGTGCTCATCGTCAATTTCATATCAAGGAGAGAAAAAAACAGCTCAGCTTTCATGAAATACCATTTTGCACGAAAATTGGCCGTTAATAGGATAAAAGAATCCTTTATAAATTTAAATCATTGCTAACACTGACACACAATGAGTGAAAATTGATGAAAATATAATCATCCCAACGGCCATAGGAACATAGTCAGTATGCATAAAACATGTAGTGAATCATCGATTGAATTTATGAAAAGGAAGAGAAAAAAAATGGTTTGCTTCCCTATTCATTGGCCAATGTTCGATAGAATACGTATTGGTCGCCTTCATACAAAAAGGAAATGCGAGAGTTGATCTCCCATGAGCACGAGGAAACGAAAATCTTGAAAGTCTTCATTCGGTGTCATTGGACACATAATAGTGAATGGAGCGGACAGAACAGAGCCGATACATTTTGATGATTTTAAGCTAGACCTTTATTATTTATGTGGTAGTACTTTGAAAATGAAATATGTAAATTTATTCAATGCCGAGTTGAATATACCGTGCCATGCAATGTGCGCATATCAAGACGATAGTATGGCCAATTCAAAAGATGAAAGCGAGAAAATAATTTGGCCAAAACAAGTGAAGGAAAAGAAATAAAGAAAATGAGGGACTGGTGAGATAGATGGCAGTGTGCTTCACACAAAAAAAGAACGCGCTGAAAGAACAAATTATGGTTGTAAACAAACACATAAATGATCTGATGACGTGCTAGCCATATTCATTTCTATCAAGTGGTGGAGTAAATGCTATAGATGCGGTTGCCTATTTTATTGTCCCGCTGCAATTTAATCAATTAAGAATATTTTTGGAAATCATGTTATCAAAAAAATTTAATTTCGTGGCCCATATTTTTGTTGTTCTCCATCGGTTACTCGCACAGTCTCGGTCTTTCTCTCTCTCTTTCTCTCTCTTTTTAACCAAAATGATATCCAAACACCAACTATTTGGGTCTGTTTTATGATATCATTTTGATGTTGTCTCGACCGCATTCGCTCATCGTTCCGTCATCGCCACTTATATTGCCTATTTTCTTTCTTTTGTGCGTTGTGTGTTTATTTGTTTCCCTTTTCATTTTATCTATCCACCAACCATCGGTATTCCGGTGTTTTCGTTTAGCGTAGGACCAAAGTAATATCGCTGGTATGTGTGTGTGTTTTGTTTTTTAACGCTATCGGTATTTATTGTCCGAATACATTTTGGATCAGAGTCGGTAATGATCCTCATGAATGTTAAGTGTAAATATCCAAAGTGGAAGCAATGGACATTTATTTGTGTGCAGACGATCAGATTTTTGTTTTTCGTTTTATTCGGCCATAGTACGAGCAAAGAAAGCGAACTTCACTTGTATAAAAAAACAAAGAAGGAGAAGCAAATCGGCAAATCAATTATTCGTTACTTGGCATGTGAAATGTTCATTGTTCAACACTGACCTTAGACAAAGTTAACGTGAAAAACGTGTATGAATCACATAAAACATAAAACACTACTTAAACCAAATATCCAGAAAGATTTCCATTGGAGGTGTTTTTTTTCTCTCTTCTCGTCGACGCGCCAAGTCAGACAAACAACACAGTCAGCGGTATGCTATTATTTCATTTGTCTTGGTAGTGGTGGCGGCAGTGACGAAAGCTATCGCTTGCCGTTGACAATAATTGCAGTCACCCAGTCATTCAACACAAACACTGTTTAACATTTAGTTCATTGTTCTGCTAAAATACGATTTTTATTTCTTGACTTCTGTTGTTTTTCGTATCATTCGCATTATAGGCAAACGAAAGATTCCAGTCATTGGATAGTCGATCGGATAGTTCGGTTTCAATACCACTCAATCCAATGAAATAGACTGACGTCAGGCGGACAAAGAAGAACACACACACACACAGAGAGAGAGAGAGAAGAAGAAGAAATCGCCCTAAATCGAAACCGATTTACAAAACGTTTCATTATCATGGATTCGCATGCTGTTGTCAATTGCATGCTATTAGCATTGAAAACTTATCCATTCAAAATCTATATCAATGACAGTAGTGGTGTAAGTGCCTTTAATCCAATAGCTGAATTAAACCTAACAAGTGGACCGACCATATTAACAGCTGAGTATTCGGTGTATGGAAATGCACCGACCAGTGCCAGTGCGAGGTGAGTTATCTACGCATATTCAGATCATTTATTATGTTGTGTAAGTATGTCTGAGTGCTGAACACGAATCGAGTTCAAGAACTTGTTCTTCCACACATTCACCGATTACAAAACGAAACGTTGTTTCAACAACTTGATAATAATCAATGGCTTTCTGAAGAAGAATAAATAATAACAACGAATCGGTTAGAAGTGCTTTGCATGCTCAACGTTCCTACGTTGATCGATCGAACCAAAAACGCAATCCCCTCAAATTGACCACTTCGCCAGAATTCTTGCAAACAATCAAGAACGGAATACAAATGATTCATTAAAGTATTCGGTTTAAATTGGTGCATTTTTTTCTGTGCGAATGTTGCCAAAGTTTTGTAAGCTAAATTTGATGTTTTTGGCCGAATTGAGTTTGATTCCACATTTATCCGCTATATTTTCATAACACAGGAAAACTTTTCGAACGTTACCCAACAAAATGTAGACATTCTTGCAGCAACTATGATTTGCACAAATGAAACTCATGCGGTTTTTTTTCCATGGAAATAAGTTAATACGAAAATAATCGAGTGGTTTTCTCCATCAAGAGCGGATTGATTACTGTACATTAAACGTGACCATGCAGAGTCGGCGGTATGAAAAGTTTGGAGCAAAACCGTTAGCTCTACGATTGACGACACCACAAACGACGGTCCAACCAGATGAAGCTAATTTTAGCGTAGAAATTTATAACCGAGAAAACGTTATAAAAGAAAAAGATACAAAATTAATGATGTTTACATTTTCTTCATTTCACGAGTCAGATTAAAGACCATTGCAAATTTTATCATAAAAATTAAAGGGCTAGCATATCCGCTAGGTATCGTTTTAGTCGGTTGATATTGAACCAAAAAAAAAAATTTCTCAGTGCTTTCAGCGCTTCAAACAAAACCGTTATGAATCTGACTTCTTTCAAAACAAAATAATCCAGAAATATTTTATAATGAAAAAAAAAAATGTAGAAAAAAGTTGTAAATTCAATTTCTCAACACACAGTTTATAAAAAATATTTTATTTACATCAATAAAACTTAGGAAAACTACAATTATTTCACTGCAAACGATTCCCACTTGAAATTTGAAACAACAACACACTTGTCACTTGTCAATATGGCGAATGGGTGTTGTAACGGATTTTCGTTAGATGTCGCTGTTAGTTTTGAAGTTTCAAACTTCAAATGGGAATCGTTTGCAATAGAATAATTGTTGTTTTTCTAAGTTTTATTGATGCAAATAATTTTTTTTTATAAACTGTGTGTTGAGAAATTGAAGTTACAATTTTATTTTACCTTTTTTTATTCGAAGATGTTTTTTTATTTAAAAAAGTCAGATTCATAACGAATTTGTTTGCGGCGATGGTAGCGATTCAAGCAGCATATGAACGCTACTAAAGCGGCCTTTTAAATTTTATGACAAATTTCATAGTTCATATTGCGAACGTATTTAAAATGCACACTTTCAATTTTGGACAATCTTTCACATTTATACCGTTTGGCTTGATAGATTTATTGTGCGTAAACATTTTCAATGGAATTGAATATTAAATTAACATTTTAAATTAAATTCTGAATCAATGAAATCAATGGTTGATTTCAAATAAAAAAGAACTTTCCACATTTTTTGTTGCGCAATAACATTTAAAGGACGATCGAACGTGCGTACAAGCTGTAAATCATATTTCATTTGTGTACGTTTATTGTTTTTAATCTCCTACAAATGAATGAAAACAATGTATGAAACAAAGCGTTTTTTTTCATATACAGTTGTAAATATTACAATTTGAAGAAAAAACTCTGGGTTTCGTTGTTTTCATTGTAAAGCATTCAAATGAACGTACCTATAAATGTTGATTCCAGACTCGATATGGTAGATTTATTTCAATCCGATTCCATTCTAGTTGTGTGTTTTTCTTTATCTCGCAATTTTAATTAATGAGCTTTCGTGCTTGTGCGTCACTCCTGTATATTGTTAGATTCATTAAACTGTTGATGCATTGTGCTTCATCCCTGATTACATGTGTTATTGCTAACAATTTTTACAGAGATTTTATTACTGATTGCTTTAAACCATCACCCAGACGACCGTATGAAATACCATGGGAGCAAAAAGCGATGTGGGCCTTCCTCTTCGGTAGCATGCTGTTGATTGCTATAATTGGCAATTGTATTGTCATCTGGATCGTTTTGGGTAAGCAAGCAAATGTTTTATATTCAACCACTTGTATCTGTTGTTTCTCATGCGATTCGTTGCACTGTAATACATATATTCCAGAGGCAAAACTCCCCCAAAAAAAATTGAGCCCACCACTGCAGAAAATATCTTGGAATTCTTTTCCATTTAAAATATCTGCATTTTTGTCTGTACTTGATATGGGTGTGGGTGAAAAAAAAGCGCTGCAATCGAATTGAAATTAGAAATCATAAAAATTACTTGGGAGATCCCATTAAATGGCATTTTCCACCGAGCTCTTGAATCTGCGATTGGCGTGTCAAAATTATATAAATTCAAATGCCATGTAAATGTCCATCTATTTCTTTCGCCTTTGGACTTTTACTTACACCCACATTCACTTAAATATTCATTCGCATCGATCGACTGGCAGTTTGCACGGGACGGTGGCGTCGAATACACGTTCGATTCGTTCACCTGCGTCTTTTTCTCTCCCCCCCTCTCTCTCTCTCTCTCTCTCTTCCATTCAGCACTTGAAACTTCTACAAAAGTTGAACAATCGAAATAATTTGAATTTATTCTGCATAATACGAGTAGAAATGCCAACACTGACGCCGATGGCCGGACAGCAAAACCGATTGGATTATGTATGCAGTAGAAATATTTATGCTAATGCGAGAATGAAATATGAATAAGTTTAGACTTTGGTGGTGGACGTCTTATTGAAGAAAATGCCACAAGTGGTATAACAGGGCTTAACACTATCACAAATATTTCCATTTATTGTTGAGTTGAAATCATTTTGTTTGCCAAAATCCGTAAAGTCTTAATTGCTCCAAGCCAAATTGGTATGAGCATTGCTCATTGAGCAATGAGCAGCTCCGTTTCGGGACTTTCCCGCTTTAGATCTTGAACAGGAGTTGAATGAAGTGAAAAGAGTCCATTATGGACTTGAATGTGAAACGAAAATATTGTTTCCAAGTATGAGCAAAATGTTTGTTTTTTATTTGGTCGTAAGAGATGAAACAAACGAAAAAGGCAATGACAGTGGTCAGTCTCTTATTGGAGAGAGATAAAGAGATAGATGGATAGAGACAGAGTGTGAAGAAGAGGGTATTTACCACAAATTTGGAAATTAAGTGTTCCAGTGAAATGACTTTGTTTTTGGGGTAAATGCCTGGCAACCGGGCCAGGCATTTACCCAAAAAACAAAGTCATTTCACTGGAACACTTAATTCATTAAACGCGACACTTGATCAACTTATAAACATGCTACGTCCGTGTGCTGAATTTTGGATCCCAATTTTGTAATAAAGGGACAAATGGCTTGTAAGGTCTGATTCGATGTCAATGGCAACAGCCGCACTTGAACTCCGAACATTAGCTTTATTAAGTCGGTGTATATTAGGGTAGCCCAAATGCCAAATGTTTTAAAATTTGCAGCTCCCCACCGCTGATCCGAAAATTTGGGCCCAAAAAATAAATTTAAGCCATTTTCCGACATACTTTTACTAATCAAAT
>NW_022595897.1:0-3370 GCF_009176505.1 Sitodiplosis mosellana | reverse complement strand
CAAAAATAAATTTTATGTGACGATTTTGAATCGGTGCATTTTTATACATCATTCAGAAAAATGTAACAATTCCAAACTGATAGAAAAAAGTGCATCCAAGGGGGTAGCCAGGATTTCATTTAGGGGGGGGGGGTCAAAAAAGGAATATTCAGAAAATCGAGGACAAATTTTCATTTAAAATCGAGGACATTTTTTTCACGTGTAACTATTTATTAATTTTCGAACAAAATATAAATTGGTCAATAGAATCTGTTATCAATGAACAGTTAATATGATATGATTTTAAAAAAGCAATTTTCGAGGATCTTTTCCAAACTTCTCAAGTACTTGTTCCTGTATTTGTTTAATGTTTTCTTTGACCATTGTGCGGTGGACGCTCAACATGAATAAACCATTGAGGCGACTTTCACCCATAGTAGAGCGCAGCCAAGTTTTCACACGCCTCAATGTGTGAAGAATAATGCGAGACAATATCTTCAATAAAGGGATTGAGTTAAAATGAATTAAACGGCTTGAACGGTGTTCAATTGGTTGTGCTTCACTGTTAGTTTGAATCTGAATTTTATTTTGCTTCTTACTCACTAAGTTACATCGGTTAACCGAGTACGTAAATGAAGTAATGACCAAATTGTGCGATTTATTGAAAATCACGCAAAAGACATCCACTGCATATCACCACGAGACAGTTGGACAAGTCGAACGGAGTCATTGCACTCTGAACGAATACTTAATATTTGAACGGACATCTTGACGAATGGGACACATTCGCCGAATATTTTCAATTTCTTTACAACATTTCAAAAAACAGTACATTAAATAATAAATACGGTCATTATGAAATAGTTTTTTTGAGACAAACAAACATGCCACACGAAATTTTTGACGGAAACGTTGACATTAACTACAACATCGACGACTACGTTAAAGAAACAAAAATCAAACTACAGACAACATATAAAGAAACAATAGAATTAATTAATAAAATGAAAGAAAACAACAAAAAACAACATGACAAATCAGCACGACCCATTCATTTGGAACGGGGCGATATCATTAAAATACAAAAGGAACCATATGAAAAATTTAAGCATATATATGATGGCCCATACATAGTAGAAGAAATAGATGATAAAAATGTTAAATACAAATCAAATTCAGGAAAAAATTCAAACAGTACATAAGAACAGGGTAATTAAATATTAACATTGGAAAAAAAAAATAATAATAATAATAAAACACAAACCATGGTAACACAAACCAAATAGTTAAAATACATATACACAAATAATGAATTAAGTTCACAAATTTTTTCTCTCAAGGGGAAAAAGATTCATACACAAACACATACTTTTCAAAATTTATACAAACACATACTTTTCAAAATTTATACATACGTAAGAAAACAAAATGTAAAACATACTTTTCAAAATTTGTAAACATGCTTCATTCTAAGGATGGAGGTGTAAGGCAATTGCAACCTCTAAACGAGTAACACTCATTTACACTCAGCTCCTTATTCATTTAGCTGGCAGACCTGCTGCTAACGGTAATTTGATACGTTCAATATATTTCTCTCTTATCCTATATAATTAATTCCGAAATGCAATTGAAATAACAAAAAATGCAATTATGAATAAGTTGCTTATATGACAAATTGAAGTTAAATTTCACAGAATAAAAATGTAAACAATTGAAATGATAACAAAAAATATTCTCTGTAATTGACACTAATAACTAACTGAATCATCGTCATGCATGTCAATAGACAATGTGCTAAACGATCTTTCAATATTGCATGTGTGGCCGGCTGTGATAGTGATATTTGCAACGCATGTTTCACAGATGGGAAAAATATTTCTGCTTCTTCAATCACCTCACACAAATCTAAGTCCTTCAACTGCTCCTCATTTAGCTTTTTATCTTTCCAAAGAGTTTGCCACATATGGAATTCACTTTTCAAATTTGTCAACTTGTAAAATTCAGAACATTCCTCGATGTTCGAATTCAGCTCGTCGATGTCTTTTGTCAGTAGATTATATGGATGTAATGAATGTAATGAATAAGCTGCTGAATTTTTATCCGAAAATCGATCATCTAATGAAGTAATTAATGAGTCTAAAAACGGAATCAACAATGATCTTTTCCAGAAATCATGTGGATTTGATGATGGATGGTTTGATCGATGCTTTTATCTTCCTGTAATTCTCGGCAATTCAAGCTCTATACCGAGTATTTCGGCAACAACACTCGCTTCATCCAAAATATCTTGCATAATGCTGTCTGCTTTTTCGCGGTGTTCCGAAATAAGTGACTTGATTCGTTTAATATGTGCCGCACACTGAAATAGATCAACACTTTTGGATTGTAATGCGTTCACCACTGGTTCAAGTATTGCCGAGTATTTTGCAATAATAAATAAACATAAAACAAATATGGGTTTTGTGCCCGCAGCATGTAGTTGAAATGCAGACTTTCAAGTTTCATAATTGCCTTCCCTGGTCAAGTCATGGTCGCCCCAAATCGGCACACAAAATTCCGTTTCTCACACAAATTTTCTAATTTTGACATAATTTTTCCGATTTTTGACTCAAATTTACTAAAAATGTACACTCAATTTTTTTCATTTTTGACTCAAATTTTTTAAAATCTCACACAAAATTTATTTTTTCCACTCAAATTGTGCAACTCAATTTTCTGAAATTTGACTCAGATTTTTCAATTTTTCACGCAAAAATTATTTTTCTCACTCAAATTTCTGATTCGCACATAAATTTTAGAATTTTGACTCAAAATTTATTTTTGGGACTCAAATTTACGAATCACACATAAAATTATTTTTTTGACACGAATTTCATATTTTTCACTCATTTTTTTTGTTTATCTTTAGTTACAACTTCAGATGAATTTTCATATCAAGTATAAGTATTTTACTAATATTTGACCATATTTTAAAACTAAAATTATGATTTCAATTTGAAGAAAACACGCACGCCGTTCTGGTTCCTTTTTTGGGTGCATCAGGATCTTCACACCGAGCGCACTTGTTCTGGTCTTATGCTTCCTTTTTACCCCTCTATCTCATTTTATAAAGCTATCCCTCACTTTCTTTCATATATTTTTAACATAATAGGAGTATATATAATTCTAGTATAGTAGTTAATAATTGTAACAAAATTTGAATGTAGATGGACAATCATCTGCTGATTAAATTTCTGCCCAAAAAACTATTTTCATCACATATATTATATATAACTTATACATATATTTTTTATAGCACAAGTTTTCCAGTTGTGCTAGATAGACAAGGGTTCCACTAAGTGATCAATTCAGATACAAAAATCCATCTCTCTCTATCTGTTCATCAACAAAT
>NW_022595896.1:0-1422 GCF_009176505.1 Sitodiplosis mosellana | reverse complement strand
TGTAGCGTTGAATCGAATGATGACCGCAGCAGATGATGAAACTTTCTTATTTCCTTAAAAGATGACATGTCTTTATATGTTTGTTGCGGTTGCTTTGGTTTGCAAAACGTACACTACACCACTTGCAACGGAAGAGCTTTTCACCTGTATGATGGACTCGCATGTGATTGCGTAAATAGTGATTTTGCAGCTTAAACACCTTGCACACGTAACACTGATATTGACGATGACCGCAAGCCTTCTCATGCGCTGTTTTATCGCCTTCTGTTGAAAATCCTCGACCACACTTGATGCATCCAAATGGAAACTGATCGCGATGCTGTGCCAAATGTTGATTGAGTTTACACTTCTCAACGAATCGTTTTCTACAGACTTTGCATTGAAATCGACGTTCACCGGTGTGTTTTGCTTGCATATGACGTTTGAGACTGCCTCTGACAAAACATTTCAATTCGCAGAGATAGCATTCGTATCGACGTCGCTTGCAGCTCTTCTCGTGTAATTGTTTGGCCTCTTCTCCGGAAAATCGATGACCACATTTCGAACAAGAATGAGGCAGATCATCGGCGTGAGTTCGCATGTGTCGATTCAAAGTAATTTTGTGTGTAAATGTCTTGAAACAAACGGAACATTCAAATGGTTTGCTTCCACTGTGGATTTGCTTGTGCTGATTCAAATTACATTTGAATGTGAAGCTTTTCGAACATTGATTGCATTTGTATGGCCTGTCGCCTGTGTGAATACGAATGTGTGCATTGAGATTACCTTTATGCGATGTAACATAATCACACAAATGACACCTGTGCTCCTTTCGTTTCTTCGCCGCCTTATTCCTCGGAATCTTTCGTCTGTTCTGCTTTCTCGATCCATCGCGTTTCTTTCCTTTGCCGTTCGCATTCAGTCTCTTGCAAATGGCCTTTGATCTGTCTCCTGAACCATCGTCTTGACCGTCAAGAGCAGAGTTTGGTTCACTGTTATCTGAGCTCCAGCCCATTGACGAAGCATTTTCTTTTCCTTTTTCTGGCTTCTCTTCTTCACACTTCACTTCCTCTTTCACATCATTCAAATCAAAGTCGATGATAAAGTCACTCTCTGACTCGCGTTTCGATTCGATGTTCGATGTCGCTGTCGCTGCATCTGCTTCAAACCGTCCATTTGTACGTGTCATCAAATCAAATTCAATGCCATTCGACGGTTCATCTTTAATGTCTGGCTCTTGCTTTATTTCAACCTCAACGCTGTCTGACTTGCGTTGCACACGACCATCTGAAGTACCTTCGCCCGGATCCATATCCATAACCAATGCCAATCTGTCGAACAATCGAAGGAAATGTGTGAAGAAAAAAATTAGGTTTGACAGTTCAGAAGTGTTTTCTGTCGAGAGAATTTTTAAAATGTAAGCTTCAATTGAATTTTCGTAGC
>NW_022595895.1:0-1015 GCF_009176505.1 Sitodiplosis mosellana | reverse complement strand
AAATCGACTTTTGACCAAAAAATCCTTAAGTATAGGCTTTTTAGGGACGGTGTCTGGGTGCAATGTTATTTTTTCTCGAAAATATGGGGAGTCTACCCAGACAAAAACTCTCAAAATTGACTTTTTAAGGTACCTACCGAACAAAAGTTACGTTTTTCATGCATTTCTCTATGAAATTATCAATTTTTGTTCGGAGGTACCCCAAAAATACACTTTTTGGATGAGTTTCTTAGAGTAAAAAATTATTTCCAAAAAATTTCCAAAAAATTGGCTGGAAAAATGATTTAGGTCGAAATGTTGCGATATGAATTGGCTTCCGAAATCGCTATCATGAAAATTTTGATATAAAAACTGGCAGGGTATTTTATATGGTGACTATATGATTTTTTTAGACAAAACCTATTTTTTTGAGGTATATTTTTCGAATCCGGTCGGCACTTTTTTTTTGTGGACAACTTTTTTTTTGGCCACTCTAATGCGCATAGTACTCGAAAAGAGTATTCAAAATTACCATTCTTAGCTGCCAAATGAAGAGGTGTATTATTAAAATTATTCATGATATCCACACTGGCGCCTTTGTTGAGGAGAACCTCGGCGACATTTTCGTGACCTGAAAAATAATTCAGATCGATGGAAAAGATCAAATCAATCTTTTATTTAATGAAAGCAAGTATTCAACATTACCATAGTCAGCAGCTAAATGAAGAGCTGTGTTATTCAAATTATTTCCAATATTAGCGTTAGCTCCATTCTTGAGAAGCACATCAGCGACACCTCCGTGACCTAAAATAATACGGATCAATCAAAAAATTAAACCAATTCCCCATTTAGTGAAAAAAGTCAAGGCTGCACTGACGAAGTGTAGTAGACATCACACACAACTCTGACACCCGTGTATGCATGCTAGTCGGTTTTGTGTGTGAGTTGGTTGCGATGGCTGTATGTGTATATGCGATGTTTGTTTGCACGATAGTTGTGTGCGCGGCAGTTGTATCGCGATATGCTTGTCTATTGG
>NW_022595894.1:0-5125 GCF_009176505.1 Sitodiplosis mosellana | reverse complement strand
CAACTTTTCTGTATAACATTTTCGCTCCAAACTACTCATATATTTAATATAACGTTTTTCTCAAGGGGGTAGACACAGTTTTCGACCGTACAAGTTTTGACGAATTTGTCCCATTTTGCACCGAGTAGTTCCGAGTACATCCATGCATTTTAAATGTAAACTCGAAACCACTCAAAACACTCAGTTGACTTTGACAGTTCTCTGTGTATACTACACATTAAACTGAACCAAATGGCACTGAGTAGCACCGAGTAGATTCTAGTATCGCCGAGTGTTTGTTGAGTATGAATTTGTGTCTAACCCTTTGGTTTTTCTCCTAAAAATATAGGGACTTACTACTAACTTATCACAATGAAAAGGCCATTCACAAACAACGATAAAGAAATTACACCTAAAAAAAGACGCGATGTAAATTATAATGTTGAAAGATCAACGATTGAACTGCAAAATCTCCCGCAAAATGTTTTAGATGCGATATTTTGCCACCTGCCGCTCAACGATCTATGTTCCTTAAATGGAGCTGGCATGAAAAATGCAACTGGTGATTATTTTGCACGAGAATATAAGTCGAAGCGAATATCCGTGCGAATGACACGTGGAGAAATCGACGTCCAACCAAAAGAGCGATATGTTTGTTGCTTCGCTGAATACATTCAAGATGTGAACATTATTGGCGGTGATATTGGGCTATTCCAGTATGTTGCTCGCCACTTGAATATATCGCCGAAGAAAATCCGGTTCACATACTTATTACTCACCTGGCCAGCGATAGGCTATGGCGAATGTTTAAAGAAAACGTTGAAAAATGTTGAAATCGTCGAGTTCTGGGTGTCTCGTTCGAGCGGTGATTTTTTCAACCAAATTTTAAAGCACTGTGAAAACATGAAGTTGTTGCGAATTCGATCGCAGTGTATCAAACAGGATCGAGAGTACAATCTGAGAAGTAATTGGTTTTACCAGAAGTACCCAACATTGGAGAGTATTCAGTGGGACGATGGCGTCAAATAAGAGGCAGACAAAAGAGCTCAAGGCTTTTTTCGACAATAATCCGAATGTTAAAAATTTCACCGTGGCCAGGAATGCTCGGAATGCACTCAAATTCATCTTAGATTCGGATATCAAACTGGACGAATTGACTCTAAATACAAAGCTCTACAACAAAAAGTACTCCAGCAGAAATATTGGAGATGTGTGCGATCTCGTGAAAACACTATACGATCAGAAGAGAATCAAGCGATTCCACTTGGTACCATCCGGAAGTAAATCTATTTTAAATCACAGTATGAACAGGCTATCGTCGATAAAAGCATTGGAGCGGATCTTTCTGATTCATTGCAGCTATGGTCGCATAAACATTATTTCATCGATTGCATCGTTGCAAAACCTCAAGATATTATACATCGTTTCATTGGGAGATAAAGCCGGAATGATCGCGAAAAGCCTAACTAAATTGGAGGAGTTGTACATCGAAAAGGATTCCATCGATGTAATCATACCTTTTGCAACCCAATCACCAAATATGAAGCGTATTGCTCTCACAAATGTCAGCGACAATGTGATACCGCTGAAAATTCTCAATTTAATCAAGAAGAGGAAATCGCATCACAACGCAAGAAAATTGGACGTTTTCATCAAAGAAACGGTTTTACTTACACTGCCATGGGCCTTGAATATTGATCGTAAAGAAGTGATCAATTTTAAACGATTTGAATCACTGCAAATCGATCATCCGTTTTATAATTACCGAGCGTACGACTGAGAAGTAAGACGATGATCGATTTACTTTAAAACTCGTATATTATATGAAAAAATAGCGCGATCTGAATATAATTAGTTGCGCATTAGATGAACAACGATTGCGAAATTAGATTAGAACATTTTTCCAAAATTATCTATTTACAAAATGTATTTATTTAAATTAAAATTCAACATGTTAAACCAATGGTGTATCTCTTGTTTACCTATTATTTTCTTAGAAATTCAAATCATTCATATTTTGCCTCAGGTAGGTGGGTTTTTACTAGTTTTTGATTTCTGTTCATTCCTTCTAGTACGAAAAAGGTGAAATGTGCTAGGTAAGTTCAAACAGTAGAAAAACTAAACTAATTGGCTAATCTTTTTACAAACTTCAAGTAATTTTTGCCCAAATCAGCAGGTAGTATTTTTAGCTTTTAAACGAAACGAATTTTAGTGGTTCGCGGTTGGCCGAAATTCATTACGGTGGTTGCATTCTTTTTTTTCTCTCTCCCCCTCTCTCTATGCAATAAACAGTCCACTTTTTTGTTGCAACCAATTGAAAAGTATCGTCTTTTATCGCAACCATTTCAATACTGACCGCAAGCATTCTCTGCTGCAACTAAACCGACAAATTATATGGGAAAGTAAAACACTGCGGTCTTTTTATCGTCTTATTTTTGCCGAATTTGTACGGCAAATTAGCACTTTATATACATATGCGAATTGTATAATTCGATTTGTGCTTCGTCACGCAATTTATTCAAAATATCGCACATCAAATCGATGCACTGACCCCACTCAACATTATGTCCAATAAAATGCTAATTAATAGCTGCATTTGAGTCAAATGAACTGATCACACTCAATGTTCTGTTGATTAAGTAGCGTAACAACAATACGAATGTGGAAGAAGCACAAACCATAAAGAAGAATAAGAGAGAAGAAGAAGTAAAAAAAGGTGCTAAACGGATGTTTCTTGGTTTACCGCACACGTACAGGTATGAGCTTGATCATGTTTACTAATTCCATCTTTAATTTCACCAATATGGGTCGTTCCCATTGTTGTTTTTGTGACTCTTCTTCGGTCTTGTTATCCGTGCTTCAATTTCCAAGGGTCGGGACAAAACCCAAATTTAAGCACACACAAAAAATGAAAGAATGTGTTACAGCATAGCAGCGGGGAGAAAATGAAACGTAATATGACGCGTTCTGTTCACGTGCGATCGTAACAGAGTAAAATGAGCCAAGCAGGCTATAGCGAACAAGCGAATCAAATAGCAGTTTATATGGCAATTTGGAAGTGAAGCAAACTAAGGTGAAGCAATCAATTTGTACGCTTTTTTTACTTTCCCAAAGACGGTGCAGTAGAACTCAAATTGTTTTTTATGACATTTTTGAGATCTTTACGAAAATATTCAAAGTATGTCGGATACTACATTGTGGTTTATTGATCCGATTTTTAAATCTAACAACATTTTCTAATCACTGACTATCTTCTTGAAACCGAATTGATGCAAACAACTCATCGTCACGCCTATGCTGAGCACATACGAAAAATGATATGTCTAAATGATGCAAGCAACACTGTAAGCCATTGTCAGCAAGTTGAAGTGTGTGGCTACGAAACATGTGTGTATTACCCACTTCATTTTCTTCATTCATTTGTAATCTGTGACATAGTGGGAGTATTGCGTGTTATTTGATCGTGTAGATAAAATTGAACGAATGAAAACCCGATCAAATACACTCATAGGCACGACGTGTTCAAATCGCTTATTGTGTAATCCGTGTGGTTGTGTTGTGCATACAACAGTCGGTTGTCCCGAACAACTGTTCTATAATTAGCATTCAGAATAAGTGCGTACGCCGTACATTGTACGCGTTTTCACAAATCGAGCGAATGTCGAACTAATACATATGGGTGTACTGTGTAGTATTCAACGAATGTTGTGTAAATATATCATGCATCTGATAAGATTACATTTCTCGCATTTGTTCATTGGTTGATGGCAATAGTGAATATAACAGAAAAAGGCGGACACATTAAAAAACCGCATGAATTTAACTTTAACTAAACGCATTTTTAAATATAATTTGAGCAGCAAGAAAGACGGCTAGTCGTTGTTTGCATGCTTCGCACCATCGGTAGATGTTGTCTCAGTTCATTCTGATCAGACGCAGGTCTGAGTTTCATTGGATGCATCGGCAGAATTCGATGCGTTCTCAAAATCCGTTGCATTTCCCTCAGATCTGTTTCAAAAGATGAAATAAATATTATTGTGATTGGAATTTTCGGTGGAAAAATTAAATTACATTATTTTCTTGTACAGTGATGTAGTACAATGTACACTTACGACATTTTAATACATGAAGAAGATCAATGTTTCAACTGGTGGAAGAGGTATCACGACTCGTAACACGGCACACTAAAACATAAAAATGCAATGAATAAAATGGAATGAGAAGCAAACATAAATATGAAAGGAAATAAAATGAAATATTCACCTAACGATGAATGACATAGCATCACCAACCGAATGTATTGCATATTTCTCGCGATTTAACCATTCTCTCCAAAGGACCCTGTATAAAAAGGGGAAAAAACTGAAAAGAAATCAAGTAAATACAAAACAATCGATTACAGAACGATTTTATATTTTGGTTATGGCATTCTACGTACTTGCACGCTCTAATGACAGCTAATACGTCAATATATAGGCTAATAAACGTATGCGTGTGAATAGGAATTTCGTTATACTTTGTAGAATTGCATCAGGTCGTTTCGTCAATCACATCGTTGTCCTATGTTCGATGTCCATTTCCTATATTGTAAATAGAAATTTGTTCTTTGCGAATTAGTCTATTTGTCCAATTGGAAATTCCACTTGAGTACAAGATTTCTTAAAAGAATGGAATCATGTAGCAAAAAAAAAACAGACAGCTTCTGCGTAATATAATCTCTCTGCATAAAATTAAATACGAATCACATTTTTTGGGAAAAAAGTCGAAAGCGAATATGTGATTCTCTGTTTTTAAAGTTACAAGTCAACGAACTCAAATGTAGTCCAGCCGGTAGTGCGAATTACGTCTTATATTTATGTCTGTATTTTTGTCGCATTACAAAAATAAATATTCGACTCTCTCTCATCGGTCAGTTTCGTTCAATCATCTTCTCAATGTCAACATTCAAAAAACACATAAACAGTTTCCAAGCTATAAATCGGAATTTATAATAAACTTTAAAACAAAACCAAAAACAATAACAATGTCCAAAAACACTCACACAAGCAGAACGAGAGAAGAGGAGCATAGCACAAATGGAGTCATCATGTCTGCGCGTGTAATTTTTTTTTCACGTTCTGAAACAACTTTAAAATCTTACCTCGGT
>NW_022595893.1:0-1594 GCF_009176505.1 Sitodiplosis mosellana | reverse complement strand
ACTTTTTTTTCAATACAAAATAATCCGTAAACATCTTCTAATGAAAAAAAAGTTAGAATAAAATTGTAAATTCCATTTCTGAACTCACAGTTTATTAAAAATATTTTATTTGCATCAGTAAACTTAGAAAAACTATAATTATTCCACTGCAAATGATTTCCATTTGAAGTTCGAAACTTCGCAATCACCAGCGCCATCTTACGTAAGTCAACGGATATACACTCCAGTCGCCATATTGACAAGTGAAAACTGCGTTGTCGTTTCACATTTTAAATGGAAATCATTTTAAATGGAATAATTGTAGTTTTTCTAAATTTTATTGACGCAAATAAAATATTTTTTATAAACTGTGCGTTAAACTGCTTCAAAAAAAAGTTGTCCCTCATCTAAAAAGTCCGGCCAGTTTCGAAAAATATACCTCAAAAAAATAGGTTTGGCGCAAAGAACGCATATGAGCACCATAGAAATTGGTGAAGCAAGCCCCATATCAAAATTTTCATGACAGAGTTTTCGGAAGCCAATTCATATCGCAACTTTTCGACATAAATCATTTTTCCAGCCAATTTTCGGCAAAAACTGATGAAAGGGTTTTGTCTGGCTCGTCAAAATCTACAACTTTTACCAAGACATTAGCCCTTGAAAAGGCATTCTGGGCCAGTTACAGTGTGAAATGACCAAAAAATGACAATTTTTCGGCATTTTTTACATTTTTCGCTCTACTGGTCATCTAGGCGGTGGACTTTTATTCAGTTTTTGACCTGTATCGTATAGCCAGAACCTGTACAAACATTTTTTACTTGTCCGATTGCGATTTGGATGGAATTTGTCGACGATTGATTCACACATATAAGACAAATTTCAGGCCAAAATGAGCAAATTACAAACATGAGCTTCGGTTTGACAGGTAAAAGCAAGCGATTTCTACCTTTTCTGCCTTTGAACATCTAGTATAATCCCTTACGAACATTTTAAGTACTAACACGACCAAATCGAGTGATATTTTCACATATTTCTGGCCTCATATTCGATTTCAACTCTAAAAAAATTGACTTTTGTCCAAAAAATCCCTAAATATAGGCTTTTCAGGGATAGTGTCTTGGCGCAATGTTATTTTTTCTCGAAAATATGGGGAGTCTGCTCAGACAAAAACTCTCAAAATTGACTTTTTAAGGTACCTCCCCAACAAAATATACGTTTTTCATGGATTTTACAATGAAAATATCAATTTTTGTTCGGAAGGTACCTCAAAAATATACTTTTTGGATGAGTTTTTTAGTTCAAAGTTATTTTTTTCGTGAAATATTGGAAATCTACTCACACAGAATCTCTTATGAATAATTTTTGGGGTACCTTCCGAACAAAAATTGATATTTTCATAGTAAAATCCATGAAAAACGTATATTTGGTTGGGGAGGTACCTTAAAAAGTCAATTTTGAGAGTTTTTGTCTTGGTAGACTCCCCATATTTTCGGGAAAAAATAGCATTGCACCAAGACACCATCCCTAAAAAGCCTATGGTCAAAAGTCAATTTTTTGGGAGTTGAAATCGAATATGAGGCCAGAAATATGTGAAAACATCACTCGATTTGGTCAT
>NW_022595892.1:0-2906 GCF_009176505.1 Sitodiplosis mosellana | reverse complement strand
TCAAACATCTCAAATGAACCAACCTGGTATGTTGCCGGCTAACATTAGCGTATCCAACAAACCAAATGTGCATACCAAACGAATTGTAATACCGACGGAAGATGCAAATGGACTGTACACTTTGTACGTTTCCAAAGCTGTAACAGGGTCATCTCCAGATGGTATTTTCAGCTACTTAATGGAAAAAGCCAACCTAAACCCGGATATATTCAAGGATTTTGCACTGCCCAACAAAAGAAAATACCGCAAAATCTACAATGCTTTCAAAATTACCGTATTCACACGGGAGGTATGTGAATTGCTATGCAACTCCGATATCTGGTCAAGTGAATATCGTGTTAGAGCGTTTGAAAAAACACGTAATCGGAGTAATGTTCATGGGCGAAAACACAATGACTACCGTCGTACAACAGCCAAGTCAACTTCAAACTCACGACATTCCAATAGATTCAACAACAACAGTAACAAACATCACACCAGACACAACCGGAACAATAACAACAACAACAATCAGCGTCGGGACATGAATAACCAACACAGACGCCAACGTGAGGATCGATCGAATGAATTTGGCTACCATAATCGAAATCGTAATAACCACAACGGTCGATATAATTATGAACCTCGCCATCGTGAACATCGTGTAGATCATATGCACCATGGACAATTGCCACAGACCAATGTGCCGTCTCCTTTTTGGTACCAAATGCCATATTTCTACCCTCCACCTCAGCAACAGGTTCATTCTCAGCCAACTATGCCACTATTCCATCCGCACTATACACACGCACCATATCAACCGTTCAACGTTCAAAATCACAATGGAATGTAAGTCATACAATGCTTGATGACATTTTGATATACTGCAACAATCTGAACGGCGTGAAAAGTCTAGACAAATCAGTTGATTTTTTATCAGAAGTTTTGGCAGCGATTTTTAAAATTTACATGTTGAGCGAAACGCACCTCAACGCAGATGTTTCTTCATCAGAGATATTTCCGCCGAACTTCGAAGTATTCAGATGCGATAGATCACCTACCACTGAACAGTTTCAACGTGTCAAGAGAAAGGGCTGGGCGGTGTTCTTATCGCAATTGACAAGGCATTCAATCCGCAATGTATCGGAACAGCTGAACATCCTGGCGCTGAACAAGTATGGGCCAAAGTAAAATGCAACGGCAGAAACTTAATACTGGTCCAAGTTTACATAAGACCAGATTCACCGTTGGAAGTTTATAAAGCCCATATGAATGCATTGCGTGAAGTGGCATGAAAAGCAAATCAAAAAGATGTACTGCTTGTATCAGGTGATTTCAATTTGCGCAATCTGATTTGGTATACATGCAACACAAATGATGCTCATGATCTTGATATCAACTTTGAGCCGAATCCAGAAATAGCCGTTGCTGTAAATGTGGTGAGCGAAAAAGAGAAAATTGTCATCGATACGTGCCACGAGCTGGGTTTGTTTCAAATATGTACTCACCACAATGAAAACAAACGAATGTTGGATTTGCTATGGACGAATGAGCCCAACATGTTCACGTGCAATATGAGCAAAAGTGAAATAGCAAAAAATTAAACACACCATCAAGCACTCGAAGTCGTCATCCATGATAAAATTGACAGCAAATCTGATGAAGTGATTACATACAAAGACTTCAAACATGCTGACTACACATCGATCAATAATTTTTTCGATAATGCCAACTGGAACAATGTTTTCAGCGGAATCGACTTGAACGATGCAATTGATCAGTTTTACGCAATAGTTAACACTGCAATTAATACGACTGTTGAAACGAAAACGAAGAAACAACAAATCCATCCGAAGTGGTTTGATAGTGAACTGATCAATTTAAAAAACAGAGTAAATACATTGCACAAAATGAAGAAGTTTGACACGACCGATGAAACGAGAAAAAAATCATGCTGAACTATGTCGTGAGTATAAAAAGAAATCTCGTTCTGCTTTTAGGAACTACAAACTCGCGATGGAACAATTGATAAATGAGGATCCACAGAAATTCTTCGAGTATGTCAGAACGTGCAATAATACCAATAATGATCTTCCAAATGAAATGGAATATGATGGCAAAAAATGCACCGACCCAAATGAAATTGCCAATTCATGTACTTCAATCAAAAACTGCATTCACACAGCCGATTGATGGATCCGAGGCTAATTATGATGCAAATGATCCGACATTATTTGACCTTTGTGCGAACTTTCCGCGCATTGATATTACTGAGGAGTTGGTTATGGAGAAGATCAATGAATTGTCAAGCAACTTGGTGTCTGGTCCCGACGGAATACCAAATATGTTCGTCAAAAACTGCATTCACACATTACTGAGGCCAATAACACACATACTGCGTGAATCGTTAAATTCTAGCTATGTACCGAACACATGGAAACGCTCTTATGTAAGACCTGTGCACAAAAGTGGTGCTAAATATAAAATTGAGAACTATCATGGAGTAGCACTGCAATGCACAATACCAAAATTGTTGGACTCGATACAGTGGAACCTCGGAAATTAGAAGATCCAGAAATTAGAATTCCTCCGAAATTAGAAGAGAATTCTCCGCTCCATTGCTGCTTCTGAAATTAGAAGATTGTCTTCTAATTTCAGAGGTACTTTTTTAAATGCGTATTTAACCTTTTGACTGTCTTTCCTGACATTTTTGTCAGTCGCTCCGAAAATCTTGAAAATAGTACTTTTTTTAAATTATTTTTTGATAAAACTCTAGGTATGCTCTTTTCGATCATTTTTTTTCTTAATTCCCAAAAAAAAGTGAAAAAATAAATCTATTTTCCTATGAAAACCCAGCCCGAAGCAAAAAAAGTCATTGGCTGTCTTTCCTGACAAAAATGTCAATATATATTTAAACCAATAAATAA
>NW_022595891.1:0-1566 GCF_009176505.1 Sitodiplosis mosellana | reverse complement strand
AACCGATCGAATATTTTTATCCTTCGTTTCCGAAAATTCAATCAATGCAAACACTGATACTTCAGATGACAACCGAAGATGCTTTAAACTCACTCATAAAAAATCAAGAAATAATCACAAACAACTTTCCATCTTTGGTTCAATTTGAAGTGGTAGTTGATCGTACTATTTCAAGTTCCAAGGTTCAACGTATTGTGTCTATATTCAAACAACTTACTGCTTTTGAGTTTCGACTTTCCGAAGATTCCGAATATACATATCTACAAAAGTGTCTAAGCGCTGACTGGTACTTAATAAACTGCAGTAATCCGTATAATACTTTCTACGGTCGGCGGATAGCGGCCATGATAATACGTAAAAACTCAAAAAATTGCCACATCGAATACCACAATACCGAGACAATGTTTTTGTCATTTCCCTTTTTTTTTGGTTAGTTTTTCTTCAATCCTTGCATTTTTTTTTTCATTGCAATCCCTTGAAAAGTGGCAACAGAGGATTCCAATATTTTTTCAGTTTTAAGTGATCAAAATACATGTATAACTTTCAAAACTGTAACAACAAAAGTAATTGTTTTCCATTTCGAAATCGATAAAAAAAATTTGCATTCACCAAATACATTGAAGCGTTTTATTTCATTTATCTATAGATAATATATTATATACGGACAAAAACATTTATTAATTCCATTTAAATGGAAACCAGTTGGTTTCTTCATAGATGTTTGAACAAGACATCACTACGCGGCGTCAACATTGAAAACGTTTAAAATTCAAGCCGTCAACAATGTCAAACAATATCTGAATCTTCTGTTAAAATACTTTGTGAGATGATGAATGGTTGGTGGCTTTTCTATTTGAAATTAGGAAAAAAACACAACAATGAATTATTCTTCATCAGATTATGTTCGATTTTTTTTCGAAAAATAGCCGAATTTATTCGAGAGGTACCCTAATTTTTCATCCGATTGGCTTCAAATTTGGTATGGATTAGTTTTTTCATGAAAAAATTAGATTCCAATACCTAAATTGCAGTTTTATCTGCAAGAAAATATAGTCGCCGAACAAAGTTTGCTATTTTTCAGTTTTGGTGAGTTCAAACATGTTTTGTGCTATATCTCGCGAACCTCCCAACCGATTTTGATAAATAAGGTACCAAAATTTATGGAAAGGTCTCACCTTTCAAGTAATGTAGGTTTATATCATAATTTTAGAGCTCTAAACCAAATTTCACTGTGATATGTTGATAGGCGCTACCTTAGAGCCACCAAAATCGATAACTTTCTTATATGCACGTCACCCAGAAAAAGTAATGATGCGGTTTTGTTTGGTTTTTGGTCCTCTAAAACCGAGGACTTGAAATCTCGATAGGCAAAAAAAAAGTTCAAAAATGTTGCACGGTGTAACATGCCATTATAGTATTTGTATGAAGTTGGCCACAAAACAAGACAATATGTGTGAACTTGCCCAAGTGTCAAATGTACAATCAGGGCTTGCTAAGAAATATTTCATCAGCTTGAATTAAAATATCAGATATTTGTATCTAATATTTTGTTGCATTCACCAAGCG
>NW_022595890.1:0-3188 GCF_009176505.1 Sitodiplosis mosellana | reverse complement strand
GGTTAGCTTACTTGAGCTATTTTGACTCCATATTGAGCGAACATCGCATCATATAATGACATCAAACCGGATTGACCGACAGCAGCTGAATATAAATTGTGTTACATATTATTCACCCAGACACTGAATGGTTTTTGCTCATATGTGAAAAAAATAAGATTTACCTGCTGCACGAGGTTCAAGCAGTGTGTACGCATCCTAAGTTGAACAAAAAATGTCATTAATTTCTATGATGAGCAAAAAACATGATTAGTTGTGTCTGTGAGAATGAAAATGGGAATACAGAAGTGTATTAACAATCTGGTTTTTTGTGTTTTTCGCGAAAATGATTGGAGATAACGAAATGTTATCTTGTTGTCCTGTTTAAAATAGTAGTTTTTGGACAACCATAACGAATGTATCATCTGAATACACATTCTACTCTCAGAATTCAAAGGAGGCAAACTAAAAAACATATAGTGTAAAACATCAAATTACCTACTGTGTTTTCGCCATTGTTGGCAAAATATCAGTTGAACTCCATTGTATTAAAATTGTCGGCGAAATGTCATTTTACCTACATTTTTAATATTTGTTGTATAAAAAATGTAGGTAAAATGACATTTCGCGGACAATTTTAATACAATGGAGGTCAACTGATATTTTACCTACAATGGAGAAAACACAGTGGGTAATTTGATGTTTTACACTATATGTTTTTTAGTTTGTCTCCTTTGAATCCTGAGAGTAGTTGACAGTTCGCTTAATTTTAAGAAAACATTGTTCCGCCTCAGTTATTGAATCAGTTTTTTTAAGTCTCTCTCTTGCTTTCATCGTGTCAAATATAGACGAGAAATCAAGGCTTTTACATTCAAGCCGTCAAATGACGAGCTGCTAACGACGTCTCCCTGTGACAACGTAAACTACAGCATACACCATTCATTTCTTCTTGTTCTTCTTTATGAATTCTTTTTTCTGCTGTGAGTTTACGTTGACGCAATGAAACGTCGCTAATAAGAAAAAATATATCAAGTCCTGCGAGAGATATTGTGAGGACTGGGGAATAATGCACAATTGCCAAAATATTATAATCTCATGACTCAAAGCTACTCGGTTGTCGAAAATTTGATTTACTATCACATTGACGAATATTTATACGTCTAGGCGTCAATGTCCAATGGATCAAGCAAGAAGTAATGTCTTCCTTATACGTACAATCAATGATAATTTATGCTTAATGTTGGCAGTATTCAAATCTGAAATCACTTGAAATGCTTTTTCGTTCTACATCGGCATTTGCAAACATTCAAACGTATTATTCCATCTTGGGATTGAATTATTTATCACCATGGTAAATCTATACATTTATTCACTTGTCCGAATTGTGCAACGTTCTTGTAATGAGAGACAGAGAGAAAGAGAAAAAGAGACCTCCCGAGTGTGATCCTTTGGAGAAAGAGTTTCACGCATCGATAATGACATCAGCAGTTCTTGTGTGAGCTTTTGTTTACCAAACGCGACCGCACCACTTGTAACCATAATACATTCCCTGCCTTCTAAATGACATTCTGCAACCTGAAGAGCAAAATAAAAAAATTAAAACGTTAATAAAAACATTTAAATGGCCAAAAAAAATAACATTTCGTTGATACCGAAAATCTTTAGAACGTTTTTTGCCTTCTCCTAGGGTGAGCGACACCGCAATAAAAATTGAATCAAAATGACACGAATGTGCGTGCATACATAATGTAGCACATACGTTTTTTATCGTTTTGTGCCACTTTTTTATGCATGGTGATTGGGTTAGCTGGCTGGCTGGCTGCGTGTTTTGAACATCCAAACCGTAAAGCTGTGTCCCATTTTATACGACTTTGTAAATGGTTCTAAAAATGAATAACATTCACGTAGCACTTTGTTGAATGCATTGCACAACAATCAAAAATTTAGACAATATTTTCATATTAAACCATTTTTAAGCTATAATTTACATTCCATTCCATTCCATTCCGATTTCGTTGGCATGAAGAACTAACTGTCTTGAAGGTACAACAATTTCCAGTTTTGCAGATCGTTTCATTGCCTATATTCTATCCAGAATAAAAACAATATTTGACAAATTTTCAGCAGTTCAAAGCATACGAATGAAGGTTTTTGTTCTTTAATCCCAAACAAAAACAGGCTATGATGTGATAATCGTGTCTGCAACACGAATTTTGCAACGAGAATTTCCATATGAATTCATTGTGATACATAACACATACACTTCTCGCATATTATTATTCCTCGTCGCATTGAAATGTAAGCCCAATGCTCACTATATATACATATGCACGTCTTCTCGGCATTGAAATAAAGGAATGGAGTAAGTATTCCTTACGAATACGAAGTATATTATATATTTAATAATGCAAGAGCCAAGCACTAACGAACGAAATAAGATCTCGAATGATTTGATCTCATTCCATTTTCTGTCTTTGAAAATTTGTCTCCAATACTTCCGCAAAAGTACTGCAAGAAACATACGCCTTAAAGTCGATTAATCGATTATTTTCTTCCGAAGAAATAAATGATATTGAAATAAAAGTATTTTTTTTATATTCACTTCAAGTATCATCTCCTGACCATCTTATTCATGTCATCACCGAATGAAGTCGTAGTTGAAAGAATTTTATAGCTAAAATTTGCGTTGATATAACGTACGAGTTCAGACTATTTGAATGCTAACAAGTACTTGAAGTGAAAATGTAATGTGTAAAGTTTCCTTACTCCGGCTATTTTTCGATATAGGCCAATCCTATTTGCACTTGGAAGGACGTAACAATAACAATAATCAATGATTATGCACATTTTATGCACATCATAAAATTTTCAAGGAAAAATGAAACATTTTATGTTAATAATAGACATTCAGTCGGCAGCATAATGTACATTTTCGAGTTATCGATACTCGAGACTTCATCACAAAATTTTTATCGTGAGTCTTCCTCATTTTTGTAATGGTGCTGGAATTTTATCAAATCAAAGCCAAAAAAAACTGTTTTTCGAGAAAATTTCTGAAATAGTATAAAGTATCAGAATCAATATCCGATAAAATGACTAAGCAAACAACTAAACTATTCAACACATTTTTTTATGTGGTCAGAAAAGGTTCGAATTGTAGTTTGCACTACGTGAAGTCGCTTCTAAAGCAAATCAAAACGATGTGTTGT
>NW_022595889.1:0-13365 GCF_009176505.1 Sitodiplosis mosellana | reverse complement strand
ACAAACATACACACGCATACAACAAACGTATATATATCACGCAACGTTTGTTGTATGCGTGTGTATGTTTGTTGATGCGACGGCTACTGAGCACGAGAGATGTGTGTGCGGCTTTTGTGAGCGCGAGATCCGTGTATGCGTCGCTGTTGCAACCATCGATATGCTAGCATTAATGCTGTGCCTTAAAACATGCTGCTTCCTAGGCAATGCAAATGCGAACGTCTGATTTAAAATGGAAAAAAAATAGAAATAAAGATAATAAAAACGGCATAAACAAATCTAAAATATACAATATTTTATGCGGTGCTTAAATACAACTATATCTGCGAGGACAAATAAAAGAAAAAGAGAAAAGACGAATCATGAAGGTTTGTAACACTTCGACATATACTGAATGAACACATATATGTGAAAGTTGTAGAAAAAAAATAGGAAAAAAAATAATAATAAAAGCGGTCATTTTTCGTTGAAATTCCTTTACTATTTGCATTACTTTCATATTTCGTATATATCGACTAATGATTATATCATCGATGACATGATTTTCATACATTTTTATTTCGAACCATTTGTTTTCTCTCTCTTTCTCTTTCTCTCTCTCTCTCTCTCTCTCTCTCTCTCTCTCGTTTTTTGTTTTGCTTCATTTTAATTTATTTCATGTGATGATTTCAATTTTTTGTGAAATTTTTTTCTTTTAAAAACGAAATTTCATTTGCTTGTTGTACCAATGCTTAGCCAATTCCTGTATTTAAATGATTTTAATTTTATTCCACGCCAATTTCAATATGAAATCATTCGTATCCAAAAATGGCGACAACAATTCATTTTCACCAATTTAAAAAAAAAAACGGAAATAATTGTAAAAAATTTAAAAAGTTTGGCGAAAAATAAAACAACAACGCAAAAGTTCAATTCTCACTCTCTCTCGATTATGTGCGCTATGAAAATGAATTGAATGTCGCATAAGAAAAATTAGAAGAAAAAAAACATCCTTTGTGTTCGAGTGTGTAAAATTTAAAATATGGCAGTGATTTAGTACGTTGTTTCGAAACATATACAAACTAAAACTTGACCAAATATATGGCGCCAATAGTGTGTTGCCAAAATTTTTCCTTTTTTCTGAACTTGTTGTTGGATTTTTATCTTTTTTTTCCATCCCCTCTCTCTTGAAATTGAAAATATTCATTTTTTTACATTTTTTTTTTCGATATCGTGCTCTATGACCGAAAAAATTACAATCGTGCGTTCAACGAACTGCCAACCGTTACTTATCAATTTTACTGAGTTTCGATATCGAAAGCGAAAGTCGTTTGCCCTTTTTTATTGCTGACGGTGCTGACGATTGGGCGACCGCTGTCGAATTTCGTCGTTTCACTGTGAATGCTTTATTGCTGGCTACTTGTAGGGCGGCACTTGCGCTCCTTCGACGTGGTGGCGAATCAGTTGAATTCCCTGCTGTATGAATGAAAATACCAATCAATTTTAGGTCTCGATAACTCTTAAATTCATCGTCATATTTGTATATTTACCACTGCGTGAATTCAACGCTTTGCGTTTCGTTCCGGTCGATGTTCGTTCCGATTTGCCCGTTTCTTTGGCTGCATTACGTAGATCCGTTTGATTGCGGGACTTTTGCATGAGATCGGTTTGTGAATTCTTTTTATGCTTATTGTCCGTTCGATCTCCATCACGGATGACGTCGTCGGACTGGCTTCGGCCTGCAATGGATCGAATCAAGAGATTTCATTAGAAAGAAGAGAAATGTTTTGGTCAAATTCGTTCGGGTTTTAACTTCATTATGAACAAGCATTCAAAGAAGTTAGTTAGACTTACCAGCTCTTTTTTTCGGTGATCTGGGACCGTCCTCCTCGTCATCATCATCGTCATCATCACTATCGTTTTGTTTGGCATGTGTAGCACTGCGGAAACTGTATGTGTTTGTACTTGATGCGATATTTTTCGGTTGTGCCGGTTGAGAATGTAGATCCCTTTGTTTGTGTACACCAACGGTGTGCCAGTAGTGTAACTGCTTCTTGTGTTCGTCAACCATTACATCACGGCCATCGTTGTACGTGGACAAGATTCGTTGCAGTTTTTGAATGGTTTTGTACAGGGTTTCGGGTGAAATGAGGCCATAATCAAAGAAATTGCACAGATGCAGTACGAAATTTTTGTACAAATTTTTCTGCAACAATTCTTTGCCCTTCATATCGAGGAACATTTCGCAGGCCAACGGTATTTGAATATCGCCAACATAACCATTTCGCATGATGTGCAAATTCCACATTTTCATCAGTTCCTTTTCGCCCTCATTGACATCGGTGAATTCGTCGATCATTTGCATGGTTTTGTGTTGCAACCAGGCCGGATCGGTTTCGCCTTCCGAATCAATGTCCAATCCCTTTGGATGCACCGGCAAACAGGTCATTGTGTGATGATACAGTCGATTGTGTCCGGTGACATATGGGCGTTGGCTGTTCAGTTCGTTTTCGTCAATTTCCAGGAATTCAGTCAACGAATGCCTTGGCCGTCGTGGTCGACACACCAAGATGCGCGTCACAACCGGTCTCCGTACTGGGCCAGCTCTGGCAAATGCCGATCCAGCCGGTCCCACCAAATCGTGCGGTGAACCAATGTACGAGCCATCGAATAACTCATTTATCGACACATCAACCCGAACACCATTCGGCATTGGTACGTAGGTGAAATTGAAACGGGCATGACACAATTTCAAATGTTTTAACAGCGAATACAGATTTAGACAATGCAAACAACACCATGGACAATTGAAATTGTCAAATGTCTCGGTTTGTTGGCTAGAATTGTTATTGTAAATGAAATGGTAGATGATTCGTGAGGCAATATCGTGTAGCTTAACAATCATCGATTGACTAATCCCATTGCTATTAATGGCCACTTGTGTTTTTGCGCTCATGCTCATACTCGTATTCGCTTTACTCGTTGCACCGGCATTTGGATTGGCTTGCGGTGCGGTTGCTACTGATGCCACCGCCACTGCTGATGATGTTTTGGTTGTTTTATTACTTGTACAATTCCCATTCATTACACAATTCGATTCACTCGATGTAACCGAATCGCTACGATTCAATGCGATGCCACCGCCGCTGCCATTCTCCTTGGCATTTGTCATGAAATCATCTTTGCGAATTGTTATCGGTAACGGTCGATCAACCATATCGGTATATTTGTCTTTGGTCCACGATAATCTAAATTTCAGTGTTGGACATTTCGTAAAATCATCCAATGGATTTTCACCTTTATTAAATTCGTCTAAACAATGCTCGGGTATCTCTTCCCACGTTGGATGCTTTTTTGGTGAATAAATTTTTGGTGTAGCTGTATTCGTACATTCGGTGAGCGTTAGCTCGTATTCGCCATCGCTTAATGTGCATCGATTGTGTTTGTCAAATATCACCAATTCCGTTTCAAAACATCGGGCAGGCTGATCGGATTTGATTACGGGTTCTGTGAATAAAAAAGTGGGAGAAGATGATGAAGAAGAATTGATGAACATAGAAATCGTGAGTGAAAATGTCGATCTGGATTCGATTTGGAGCCTTCAATTTAATAAGAAGAAAATTCAATGAAAATTAGATTTACCGTTCGAAGAGTTGAAATGTGGTAAAACTGTGGTGTTCAATTGCAATATGCATGAACTGTTAAGTAAACCAGTTCCAGCTGGTTTGAATAATTCAGTCGGTACGCTAACTGCCGGCACTTTTCCTATCATATCCACTGGATTTACTTTGACAATGGCAGAACCAAGCTGTCGATTGATGAGAAAGAGAAATCAAAACATTATTCCATTAAACCCATGTATCCCATCTGGTTAATTTTATTTTTCAACGATTTTACTATACTTACACGATCTTGTTTCGATTTGAAGCTGTCTTTGCGTTTCATTTGCGCGATTTTCGACACAACAATTTCCACTTCAACATATTGCTCTTCGACCATCAGTTTATTGTAGAAACCCAGAAATAACAATGTCATGTAGTTATTTGGCGCACAATTTTTCTCCTCTTCCAATGTGTTACGCTTGGTAATGGTATCCAATAAATTATTCACACTAAATCTTGGTCGAGTATTGTGATTTCGAGACATGCGTTCCTTCATATACGTTAGGTTTCGATGTAAAAATATCGGCTAAAATGGGACAAATACCAAATGAATTATGATTGTGGCTCATCGTTGGAGGTGTCTAAAGTGATAAAACTCTTACCGATAACCTGTTTCGACTCCTGAGATATCGATAAATCTGAGTTGGTTCTGTTGAATGAATGATGAAAATGTTTAGAATCAAGACGAAATTCGTATGTTTGCAACGTATGATTGAACAAAATTCGAAACGACAGCAAACAAGGGGAAAAAAAACGCCAAACTACTCACTTTCAAAGGCTTGTAAGAAAAGCTCATGGTCGGTTGGTATGTGATCCATTCGAAAGGATTTCACACAATTTGTTTCGTTACTGTTCTCGCGATCTTTTCGTTTGATAGGCATTTTTGTTATCTTTTTTCTGTGTTCTCCTTTGAATATACGTTCTGAACAATTTCTTCTCGCTGTTGTTTTGTTTGACTTTCAATGGTTTCTCCTTTTTAGAAATACTTAATACGGTGTAGAATCGAAATAAAAAATCACACTCCCGCTTGGTCTGCGTAAACAACAGTGCAGTGCAGTGCAGTACGAATCGATTTATACTTTGTTTATGATTTCTTAAATGTGTATGCATATGTTATTCGATATTTACGT
Organism: Sitodiplosis mosellana; assembly: GCF_009176505.1. Taxonomy (NCBI): domain Eukaryota; kingdom Metazoa; phylum Arthropoda; class Insecta; order Diptera; family Cecidomyiidae; genus Sitodiplosis; species Sitodiplosis mosellana. Next base: position 8,594 of record NW_022595889.1, on the reverse strand, counting down.
AGACGTTTGGTGTGAGTTTCTGTTATTTTTTTCGAAGACGTTTTGCGTAGAATCAATTCGAAGGCAGTGTGAAAACTTAAAGGATTAACTTAAACTGAACTGAACTGAAGAAAGGGGGGAAAAAATAGGTGAAAACTGAAATAAAAACACGCACTCATTGGCAAAGAGTAATCGTCGTTCAAAGCATTCGATTTGCTATTTCGTCCGCATTGCATAGGCAACTATGACTCCGATATAGTGTTCAGGTTGCCATGTTAATGAGGCACATTGTGTGTCTGTTGTGAGTGATTACTATGTTTTTCTTCGAATTCTTTGTCGCTGCGGTTTGGTCGGCAATTCTTCAACAGTTCTTCGTCTCTCGCCGTTGTGCTGTTTGTTTGTGTCGGTTGGTCGTTCGATCGGTCGGTCGGTCGGTTGAATGAATCTATAAAGAAAGAAGACACAACATTCAAATGCACGCACACTAATTAAATCCACCGTCAAGTCCACAACAAAAACAAATCACATCGAAAGAACTGAATAAAGAACAACCGAAATGTGATCGATGCACAACAACGTTGAGTTGAATGTACTATTCGCGCGCGCTGTCTTCAGTGTATGGTTGCACAATTTATATTCGCATATGTATAAAAATCCACAATGCACAACCACCACCACCAGTGGTGATGAACAAAACCTAAGTTTGAACACCAATCAAAATGATATTGAAAAAAGTTCTAGTTGAGTTAATTACACCCACCCAATTGGATATATGGCATGCACTCTTCTCTCACTGCTACAACGATTCACTCTCACTCACAATACGCGCGCGTTCAACGAAATATTTCCAACTTTTGAAACAAACAAAAAAACAAACAAAAAAAAACTAAATGGGAAAAGAATTTATTTTCTGTTATTGCTTTCTGGTGTGTTGTGCGTGCTGCTGCTGTTTGGTTCTAGTTTGTTTTTTCCTGCCCTTCTTCACTGTTTTATTTTTCTAGCGCTCCGTTGTGTTTTATGAAAATAAAGAATTCCAGTTGAAAATGCACTAAAAACCCAAGTTGCGACAGCGACTACGAATACTACGAAACGGTCGTAAATGGTGATGTCGTGTGTTGATTTGTTTCGCGTTCTATGCTTGTATTTGTGTAGATATGCAACAGCAACACAGCAGCCGCCATTCACACATAAATGCACATTTAACTACTTAAATTGAGGTGCGATAGGCAACGACGAGAGATATTTGTTACGAGAGACGAATGAAGAAAAAACGAACGAACGAACGAACGACCAGACAAAAACACACATACATATATATACGTATACATATGAACATACACTCGGATCAACCGCTTTGCCGCTTCTCTACATATTCCACTCTTTGGTTGGTTATTGGGTTTTTTTTCTCTTTCAATGAAAATTCAACGCATTCGTAATCAACTGTATGCACAATTTACTCAAATTCAACGCACAAACACTGAGCGCGCGCTACTGGCAGCCGTTTTATGTCAAGAGAATCGAAACGTTGTGTTTTTTTAGCGCATTTATGCCTATATTACACACCACCAGTGGATTGACGCTTGTCAACCGTATACATGCACTTCATAGAGCCAAACAACATATGGCACAATGAATGAGAGACGGAGAAAACGCATCACATCGCATCTCACCGTACTCAACGACTCACAGCACTGCCAACCGTGTAGTGTAAATATTGTATCGTTGCTTTTTCGGTTGATTCATGCCGTTGAATCCGTTCATTCGTTCATTATGTCGATTTTTTTTCAATGTAAAATCTAAAAAATTGCAACTCCATCGATGATTATCCTGAGAAATCCCATTAAATTTTTACATTTACAAAAAAAAATCCACCATAAATTGATTCAATTTAATTGAGAACGGCATGAGCAAACTGTCACATGCGGCCTAAATTTGCCCACCATTGTGTTGGCTGTACTGCATCGTACATCGATCAAAATCCATTCGTACGTTCTTCACAGTGAACGGCTGTAGAAAAGTCAAAGTAAATTGAGCTCTTTCTTTCTTTCCGTTTCCGTGACAGTGTTGAAACACAGCAAAAATGAAGGCTAAAGGACAGGTAAATTAATTTTTTCGAAAAATTACCAAAATAAATGCGGTGGTTTAGTTTAATGTGATCGAAATGGTTTTAAACAAATATGCACGGTGAAATTTTTGGATTCTTCGGTTGCATTTTTGCGAAAATTCTACGGAAAATCATGTTCTAAAGTGTGTTCGTTTGTACCAATTGTCTGTGCACACATTCGGCCACATGCCCAGTTTGACGTTTAGTGATACATTCGGTTTAACTACATTGAATTCAAACACAATTTAACACTCTCTTGTTGAACACGTGAAAATGAAAATTCGATTTTTCCCATGAGTTATTCACAAAAATTCAATAATTCGTTCAGACAATGTAAAATGTGTTGAACCAATTGTATTGAGACAATACCTTGTGTTATTGGGTTTGTGTATTCTAACCTCACAAAAAAATGAATGAAATATTATTGCATGCGACCATGAATCCTATAGATTTTACATGTTCACCATGTATTTGATTGAATTTTTCAATTAAAACGTTTTCCTTTCTCTCTCTTCTATTTCGATTTCCAGTTGAAGGAGTACGAGGTTATCGGCCGTAAATTGCCAACCGAAAAAGAACCATCCACTCCGCTGTACAAAATGAGAATTTTCGCACCGGATAACATTGTAGCCAAATCACGGTTCTGGTATTTCTTGCGTCAATTGAACAAATTCAAGAAAACCACCGGTGAAATTGTTTCATTGAAACAAGTCTACGAAACCTCACCAACCAAAATCAAGAATTTCGGCATCTGGTTGCGTTATGATTCGCGTTCAGGTACACACAACATGTACCGTGAATACCGTGATTTAACCGTTGGTGGTGCAGTTACACAGTGCTACCGTGATATGGGCGCTCGTCATCGTGCTCGTGCTCATTCCATTCAAGTGAGTATTCTTTTTTTTCCCCTGTTTTCCACATGCAAACATTGCCCTGAAAGTGAAAACAAATAACTTATTGGCGCCGAATTTTCTGCTGCTCTCAATTCACAGATCATCAAAGTGGAACCAATCGCCGCCGCCAAATGCAGACGTGTTGGTGTTAAACAATTCCACGATTCAAAGATCCGATTCCCACTTGTGCAACGAGTACACCACCGAGGATCGCGTGCATTGTTCTCATACCGTAAACCACAAACCTACTTCTTGTAGACATCGTAATAATTTTGCTGTTTGTTATCTCATCATGGTCGCGATGTCAACGTGCGTATCATCCATAATGGCAACACACAGACAAATTTTTTTTTTCTATTTGTTTTCGCATAACATTTTTCTTACAATGAAGGAAAACAACAAAAAAAAACTATACACATACACGCGCATACAACACCCCAACAATCAATCTAAAGTTGCTGGAAAAAATGATGATGAAAACAATGAAAACAAAATAAATTTATGAAAAAAAAAACCGAAAAAAAACTCCGTCAAAGTGTTTGATGATTGTATTGCCTTTTGTTTACCTCCAAATTTGGATTCTTTTTGTGTGAATAATGAGTGTGATTTGGTTTCATTTTTAACTCGGGAAATTGAAATTTTTACATAGACCCAAGTTTGAAAATATACACCACTTGAATCTCTTTACTTGATTTGTTTATACCATGTGACACCTAATTGGGATGTCGGTAATGAAGTACTCTCCGGTTGAACTGTATTTTATTTTTGCTTTGCAATCCAATCATTTGAATTCAATTCATTTATTCATGTTGATCATTCTCATCTTCTCTTTTTCTCCACATAATTTTCATCTCTTATTTATCTACTGCTTCCGTTCAGTTCAAACCAAAATAATTCACGAAAGAAGATCTATTTTGATTATACCACGTTGGTCCTGATGATAATCTACAATTGATAGAATTGTATTCACATTGAATGTGATGAAACATAATTTTCAGGTCAGTTTTGATCCGATCACTGATATTTCTGAGGTAAGTCATGGTTCTTTTCTGATTGAATGGAGACAGGCAATGTGAGAAAGGTAGGTAATGCACGGTCGCTGAACCAATAAAAGAAAGTGATGTACTAAAAACGGAATTTATTTGAAGAGTTAAACAAAAAATGTCGTGCATGTTTGAACTTTCTTTCTGGTCAAATAAGAAGAGATGAGTTTACACTTGAACAAGAAGAGAATTTGTTAAGCACAATCAGTATTCAGCGGCAAAGGAAAATGGATTTTCGTGGAAGAACATTTTCTTTTCTTGAAAGAAAAAAGGATGTCTCCCAATAAAAGTGTGATGTTTCTTCTGAAGACTTGAGCTAAACTCCAAAATTTTTATCAAAATTCTGCAGAACAGCCGCAATGAAAGTTTCATTATGAAACAAAAAAAAAAATTCCAACAAAACCAAGAAATTCTCTCTCTAAATGAAAAAAATGATCAATTTGTTTTATGCTACCAAGAAACGTTTTATTTCATGTTTATGTGTGTGTTTTTCTTCTCGATTATTTTCAAAAAAAAAAACAAAAAATTGTACCTAAAAAAACTTAAATGTCGAATAACATAGTACAGTAAATTGTTCCACGCTTCCCATTACACGACTTCAACGACAGCGCCGAATTTTTCTAGAGCGACTTTTAGCGCTTCAGCTTCATCCTTGGACAAATCCTCTTTAACGAATGCCGGTGCTGATTCAATGAATTTCTTTGCTTGAACCAAATTCATGCCTTCGCATTGGTTTTTCAGCTCTTTAATTAGAACGATTTTCTTTGATTCATCGAAACTGTTGAGTTTTACTTTGAATAATGTTTGAATAACGGCTGGTCCGGCCTCCTCTTCTTCTTCGGCTGCCGGTGCTGCTGCAGCTGGAGCGCCAGCTCCATAGGCCACAGCCGGTGCATCCGGAAGATTCAATGTTTTCTTAAGCAATGACGATAATTCCGATACTTCCAAGAGATTTAAAGCGGCGATGTCATTGACAATTTTCAAAAGTTTTGGATTTGCTGGTGTTTCACTGCCATCGGGTGCTGGTACTGTGAGTGCTTCAGCTGACGGTCGAACATTTGTGGTCGAAACAAAACCACGAACGTATTTACCAACATGTGTGGCAGCACGACGATTGCAAATGACTTGACGCAATAAATGCATTTTCTTAAATCAAATGGGTCACTTTTTTGGGTAATTGATAAAAAAAAAAATCGTGTCGGTTAAATGAAATTAAAAACTTTAGCAAAGAAATGTGATTTTTATGTCAGAAATTTCCAAGCAGAACCAACAATTTTTGGAGGTTATGCTAAACATTGAAAATATGTCAAAATCGAGCCTGAATTGTGGCGCCACCTATTGTATTTGGAAGGAAGCGTCTGTACCGCACCAAAACCAACAGAAAAACCAATGCACAAAGATACCGATGGTAGTGGCGCAGCTGTCGTTGAATACTTGCACAAGAAAACGCGCTAATACACTTAGATAAACTCACTCACTCATCCACTGAAAGCAAACAAATCGAAGTTTGACAAATACTTTCAGTCGTTCCAATCATTTGAAATTTATGCGTTTTAATTTTATTATTGTGTGGTTCGGTGTTTTTGTGGACAAATATTTGAAATTCCAATGAATTATTGCGACATGAACGGATTGTGTATGAACAAATTGTGAAACAATTCGATAAAATAATGGTGAAAACAATATTAATCGATCTATTTGGTGTATTTTGAGGAAAACCATTTGAAAAAATACCGTTTACTGTATACGACAACAATATGTCGATTGATATTTCTTCGGACACTTTACGAAAATTAGGTGAGTTTAAGCAATGCCATGCAGATAATTATCATTTATTGAGAACATTTTAACGGACAAATCAGTGCTCGTGAAAAAAATGAATCCGACTCAGATTTCAGCTTACTTAGCATAGTTGTCATTCATTCTGTAATACTAATACGCACTTGCACTTCTATTTCTCGCTTGCACAGAACACCAAATCCCAGAGATACGCGCACGTGCAATCGAAAATGTCCAGTCAAAATTCCAAAGTTGTCGCACCGACTTGCAGGAGCTTGCCGTCGACGTGAATGATTTGGTTAAACGCCTACTGAAATGGTTCGATTATCAACCGGTGACCAATGTTAAGCAAATTTTTGACATTTTACTTGCACTTCTTAAGGTAAACAATGGTGTTTTTAACGATTTCTTTTTTTCATTCAAATATGATGAAAAATCTTTTTCTTCAAAATTAAACGATTTGTATCTTAAATTGAGTTGCGAGAGATAAATCCTGGTTAAAATAGAAAAGCTATGAATATTCGATGTGATTTTATCGCCCATGCATCACACTCACACAACAGGTTTTTTGTATTAAATTGACTGTTACGCGCCCCTCGCATTTCAATTGAAATCACTCACAGCTAAATACGCACTTATAAGGTTCAATTGATAGCAAGCTAAGCGAACACTGGACACTTACGTGTTGTGAGCAGTCGGTCAATTACATTATTGAAAATGGATTTGCGAACCAAAGCTGTTTTTACGATGAAAAAATTCAAACAAAAAAGAGTAACAACAGAGATTTACTCTGTTTATTCAGTACATTTTGATCATTGTTTGTTTGTTTTTTTTTTTGCATGCAAACTCGTTTGAATTACAGAGTAAGTATCAATCTGATGCTGTACGTATATTGAGCAAATATGGAAAGCGTGGTGATCTCAATCGAATCAGAGTATTTGCTACTGATCCGATCAGTAAGAGCTATTATGACGAAATTATTCAAATATTAAACGCCCATAAGCTGGAATATCCAAAGCAAACGAGAGCTGAAGTCAACAATGACAATTGTGAAACACCAAAAACTCCAGACATCGGTGCAACATGGAAATTTAAAGACATTAATGAAAATAGGTAAGATTTCTGATCAAGTAACGAAATTTTGCCACATTTTTTGAGTATTTCACTCGCAATATACTCGGTCGTATCAAATTCTAATTTCAGGTGTAGTGCCGATGGATTACGATTTGAAATGGCATGGGAAGTCGCGGGTCAAAGGGAATTACAAGAGCTATCATCATTGAAATCATCATTGTCTATCAAAAGCAATCAGAATGAACTTGATCATGCGTTACAGTATTTTCAGCATCGCATCAAAGATTTTCCCGGCGAATTCTTCCTTCAATCACCATTTGTGTTCATGGTAAGCCTTCGATATTGTGCGCTGTGTGTTTGGGTTTTTATATTTTGATCATTTCCAAATGATCGTTTAATGCGTCATGGATCATAAATGCATTTTGATTTAGTTCTATAGTATGAAAATGTATCGCAAATCTATTTTAGGGTCTCCTGCAATTGATTGAATGCGAAAGAGAGAATTTTGATTACACGTCGGCGCTAACGTGTTGCCTGAAGTTGACACAAAATTTGACACGACGCATTACCATGCGAAGAGTTTCGTCCTTATATGTCGCTAAGCGAGAGGTAAACATGAACCCTTTTGATATTTTGGGAGAAAAAAGCATTTTTTCCGAAGAAAATTATTTAAAAAAATGTTTTCCCAAAGAATCATCCTTCGAATGAAATCTATCTAACAGAAATCATCTTCCAAATTCTAGCATACAACCAAACAGCAAGTCACAATTGGATCCTATTGCTACAAAACATTCGATGCGGTCTTGGATTTTTTGCGGAATATTTATGCTGATTCCGATTTGGTAAAATACAATAACACTATTTAATCGAAATATCATTTTATCAGCGTCTCCGAATGAATATTTCAGGCGAGTGTGAATGAATGTTTCCTAATTTTGATTGAGATTGTTGAATTGGTTTGCAAAACGGCTGGCTCATATTCACCCGAAGTAGCCGTTGAATATCATTTCGATGAGATCATATCGAAATTGGCGGATTTTTTGCGCTTCATACGAGAGATGACATCAAACTATGGCCGAAATGGCCATAAAACCAATCGCAACAACTCCATTTCGATTATATTTCTGCTTTGTCAACTGTTGATCTTCAAAGAAAGTCGAAACAGTATCGAAGAGGAAAAAATTCCAATGTCACCAGTTCACAATGAATCAACGCTTGATTTAGATATTAGCCAACGAATTCGGCGGTTCTCTTTGAAAGATGCACGTAAAATGCTGGACGATTTTGATCACGACACAGTGTCGAATGCAACACTTGACAATCATACAGCGTCCGAGTCAACGATCACTGGCAACTATATCACTGCAATGGATAATATCGATGATGCCATGTGCAGAAGGGAACTCGAAATAGCTCTGTTGGATTTCCCATTAAAACATTTCTACCCACAAGTGAACGAATTGATTGTTCATGCATTGAAGGTATGTTGAACACACAGAAATAAAATGTGGTAGGTTTGTGCTATCTATTGGTGAAGAGTATGATTACCACAAGTCTTAGAAAAGTTACCCCACGCACCAAACTATTACTATGCACAGAACACATGCATTTTTTGGTTGGAAAATTTTCGGAAAAGCGCTACTGTGGGAAATTGGGAAATCGGGGAAAGTTCAGACCAGTCTCAATCGATCGGGCGGAAAATTTCATGTGAGGTACCGACCC
>NW_022595888.1:0-1133 GCF_009176505.1 Sitodiplosis mosellana | reverse complement strand
ATTCCGATTTTTTCATACTAAACTCGAGACTTTTGCAGTAAATCAGATTTTTTTTTTTTAGTTTTCTTCCCAGTGTCACTCATTCGATAATTTTTTATTCAAATTTGAGTTTTTCATGGCGGGAGTGTCTTCTTCTTACGACTTTTTTCCAAAAATTCCCGTTTTGTCTTTCTCTTTTATTTTTTTTTCTTCGAAAGTTGATCAAAGATATTTCGCTGATAGAAAGATGACCCATGTATTTTTTTTGTCGAAATTCAATATGAAAAAAATGTCTGATTTCAGCAATTCTACTACATTTCAGCTCATCAATAAATAACTGCGACTGACGTAGATTTTAGTCTTGGAAAACCTTTCTTGCAAATCAATTAACTTCCTTTAAAGGCTCCTTTGCCAATCGATAAAAAAAAATCGACGTCAATGCATCGCATTGCATGAAAATGATGAATCAATGCTGTGTGCATTATGACTTTGAGTCACTCAGTCACGTGAGCGGCTTTGAGATAATCATTATTATTGAAGTTGATCGATCGTTTTCCATGCGTTGATTAAAATTTACGTTTTATTTGTGAGCACTTTTTAGTACTATGACAACTTTTTTTCTGTTCTAGATGATTTTTATTCAGTTGTATTGACCTAGGTCATTCGAAAAAAAGGTAAACAAGTGATTTGTGAATTAGATAAATAGCTGATATAATTTCGTTACAAAATAGATAAAAACGATTTTTGGTTCGACCAATTTTTTTTATTCCAATTTAATTGCATTACTCTAAAAAAACCGTTTGGCAACGAAAAAAGCGTGAATTGTGAATGTAATTCGATGTAACGATGTATGTTGTTGTTTTTGTATGTTCCATTCACCTGGAATTACCATTTTTTTGCGAACCAATAAATGTTTTATTTGCAAATATTCAGTTAAATTAAATTTTTTTTTATTGCACACTTGGTTTATCCCAAAAGTTGATGGTCACTCTTTCGACTGAATCGTGGCACTCTCTCTTGAATCAAGACTCCCGACTCACGAATTTGTATGTAAACAACACGATCACGATGCGTTAAGCTTGTTAGCGCTCACTCAATACCTGTTTGAACAGCTGAGACTCTCGGCCTGAGAGTGACGTGGTGTTTTCTGCCGA
>NW_022595887.1:0-1899 GCF_009176505.1 Sitodiplosis mosellana | reverse complement strand
TATAGGCTTTTCAGGGATAGTATCTTAGCGCAAAGTTATTTTTTCTCGAAAATATGGGGAGTCTACCCGGACAAAAACTCTCAAAATTGACTTTTCGAGATACCTCCCGAACAAAAGTTACGTTTTTCATGCATTTTGCTTTGAAAATATCATTTTTTGTTCGGGAGGTACCCCAAATTTTTGACCAAAAGTCGATTCTTTTAGAGTTGAAATCGAACCAACCATATATGCGGCCAGAAATATATGAAAACATCACTCGATTTGGTCATGTAAGTACCCAAAATGTTTGTAAAGGATCATACTAGATGTTCAAAGGCAAAAAAGGTAGAAATCATTAGCCTTTACCTGTCAAATCGAAGCTCATGTTTGTGATTTGCTCATTTTGACCTGACATTTGGGTTATATGTGTCGATAAAAAAAAATCTAGACGTGGTTTCGAACAAACTAATGATGCAAAAGTGCTTGGTTTTTAGTCCTTTAAAACAAGCAATCAGAATTTCTCATGTGCAGTAGAAAAAGTTGAAATTTGTTACACGGTGTAGTGTATGAGAATTTTTCATGTCCGTCCGTCCGTCCATTTTGGCCCGTCCGTCCGTCCGTTCAGAACCCTGTTAATTTAGTTGTCCGTCCGTCCGTCCGTCCGTTCAGGACCCTCAGAAATTTTCTTGTCCGTCCGTTCAGAGCCCCCAAAAAATTTTTTGTCCGTCCGTCCGTTCAGGACCCTCAGAAATTTTCGGACGGACGGACGGACGGACAAGAAAATTTTTAGCGGCTCTGAACGGACGGACGAACGGACAAATTTTTTTTCAAGAACCCTGGACGGACGGACGGACGGGCTAAAAAGACGGACAGTCCGTCCGTTTGACACCTTTATATACAGATCGATGGAGAATGAAAAAAAAAAAATAATTTTGACAAAAGGGCAGCGGCCCCCTTTGGGTCATAGTGGGCATATGGCCCCTTCTTTACAATGCTTCGTCTGATGGTTTTTACATTAAAATGCAATTTTCTGATACTAGAAATGGTTTGAGAACGAAAATATGTGTATATGAAATGTTCAAGATACTCCAGAGAATCAAATGACACCTTGGGTGGAGTTGCCCTCCAACCCTGAAATGAAATCGAGGGTCAAAAATTGAAAAAATAGCGAAAAATGACCAATGCATCCCCAAAATAGGATCAAATCCCCCTTAACCCTCCAAACAAATTATATTTTTGGATTCCTCGTGAAAAATTACCCCTAGGTTTAGAACATTTCCCATCAAAAAAATCATCCCTTATGTCCTAATTTAAGGCCGGAATGTTCAAATCGCACCCCAAACCTTCTAATGTATTCCGGTCTTGGTTTAGAGCATGAGGGATGATTTTTTTGATGGGAAATGTTCTAAACCTAAAAGTAATTTTTCACGAGGAATCCAAAAATGTAATTTGTTCGGGGGTGAAGGGTTTGTTTGACCCGATATACAGAAAAAATTAGTTTTTTTTCAAAGTTATTGTATGGGGACTCTCGAAAGAAGGGCTCGGAGGGGGTGACCAATGGATAAAATAGATAGCCCAGAAAAAATTAGCCATAGTTGGTCATACATTTTTAAGCAAAATTTCGACTCCAAGAGGTAGAAAATTGATTCTGTAATAATTGACCCCAGATGTGGGGCAATTTCTGCCAGTTCAATTTCTGGAAGACTTGGTGCCGTTAGGAAAATACATATTTCCACTAATTTGGGTATGGAGAATCCAAATTTTTGGGTTTCAGGTAAAAAAAGTGTAACCCCTGGGCAGAAGACCTCCCCAACCCCCCAGATGGTGGAGAATGGAAGGGCGGCTGCCCCAAAAAATTCTCCTCATCATTCTGAACAACTTTGACATACATCATTTTTTGATCAGACGAAGTTTAGGAAA
>NW_022595886.1:0-1718 GCF_009176505.1 Sitodiplosis mosellana | reverse complement strand
CGCGCAACTTTTCTGTATAACATTTTCGCTCCAAACTACTCATATATGTCAAAAAGTATTTTAAAATTGATTAACCTGAGGTGAAGATGTCTTCTTTTGTAGTGGGCTCTTTTGGATGTCTCCTTTTGGCTAACAGGTTAGGTGCATACAGTTGAATGAATACCAGTTTTAGGTGCGTGTTTATTGCGTTCCAAACGGAAAGAAATATATGATGTAATGTTTGGTCATGTTACCAAGTTCAAGTTGTAATTTATTATTACCTTAGTTAGTAGTAAACTTATTTAATAATGAACAGACTTTTCAAGTGAAACGCTTGCAACAAGCATTTTTTTCAACGTATTTTTCGATTCGATGCCGAAAATGACACTTGCATGCAAGTGAATCACTAGTTCACAATTTGGTCGATATTTTTTGAGCAAACGTCTATAAGGTAGGTTATATAGTGTCAAAATGACCGATTTTATGAAGTTTTATAAAAATTCATAGAAATTTAATCATAGTGCAAGTGTCATTTTTGACATGGAAATTAAAATCGAAGCGTTTTACTTATGCAAAGTCTGTTCCCACCTTCCGGCTTGCAATTTTAATTCAATTAAACAGTTAAATATACATTACAAACTTAGCATGAATTCGGGAAAAAATCTCACCAGTTCAAAAAAATTAAATGTCTGCACAACTTACACAAACAATTGCTTACCTTTGGTTTAAAAAGCAGTTCTTTTGGTTACCATAATGCGTAACCATGTTTGATTATCCGTAAGGAACAAATCATATTCGTTTGCAATCGCGACATTTATCGCTTGAGAAAGCAATAAAGAAGCCTCGAATTATGTTTTATAAGAAAAGCTTTTAATTTTATTTTTATGAACGACTTGAAAAAATTGTGTAAAGGTGCTATTCCCTAGGCGGCCGATTTTGGTCGCCGATTCAAGGGAGATTATGAAAAAGCACCAAATTAAAAATGATGTTCGTCGAAAACTGGACGCTTATACTTTGTTTTAAATCAAGGATCTTAAATTTATTTTCTTCCATGATCGCTTTCAAATTGAGTTTAATCGAAATGAATTTTTGTAAAAAAAACAACAACTTTAATTCAAAACCGAAATTATTTCTTGCTTTTACACACCATGCGACGGTTCATTTGTCCAAAATCTATGTTTAATTCGCACATAAAGTGAAGTACAGCGTAAAGACATAACACAACAATCTGAATGGTTCTATTTTGAAACGGCGAGATCTTATACACATAATCGCGCATTGAGAACAGTACTCAGGGATCGAAACCAAACCAAACCGAATATTTGGTTTAAGTGTGTGAACAAACCAAACCATTCGGAACGTTCTGAAAAATGGTTTGTATGGCACACAGAAACGTTTATGCTTACGTGTATTAGTATACGACACTAACACAGTGACAACCCGCTTGAACGTTGCCCATACAAACCATTCTCAGAACGTTCCGCTTGATACGGTTCGCTCCGATGAACAGAGAGCAAAGCAGTGAAACCGTTCCGAAATCGGTTTGTATGAGAAACGTCAAACCGTTTTCGATCCCTGACAGTACTGTAATCATACATAAATTGAGACGAAGCGTATTGTGTGGTGTGAATAAAATGGTAGTAGCTCTATTATACACAGAATTATGAATGAATGTGATTGTTTATCTTGCTCGCTTTTCAAATTGTTATGTAATACATTAGACTGCTCCAAAAAAAAAA
>NW_022595885.1:0-1483 GCF_009176505.1 Sitodiplosis mosellana | reverse complement strand
GATGATTTGGGCGATTTTTACATCATCGGCGAACAAGGAAATGAACAAGTCGTCCATTTCGTCCACTATGTCATTGATGAATAACAAGTTATCAACACTGACACTTACGTTAATATTAATGTTATTATTTGTTATTAACATTACGTTAATAATATTTTATGTTATTAACGATATCGCGAAAATAACGATATTTTAATGTTGATAATTATTAGAATATTAATGCCGGGAAATCTGTACACACCCCCATTATTTTTGCAAAAAAATATCAGTTTGCTCTGACCAAAATACTTGAAAACGTTTTTTTGGAGTGCCTCCCATACAAAAGTGTTATTTTACAAGCGTTTTCAGGTCATCAGTTCGAGGCTAATAGTTCGAAATTGGAAGGTCAGAATGGGCTCAAACTTTGATGGTTTCTAAGTCTCAACATGCCAAAACTTTTGTTTTTTACAGTTTGCAATTATCTTTGGGTAGTAAAACCAATATTTTTCCATAACAAACAAAGTCTGCGGAAAAGTAATTAGTCAACACAAGAGTGAAAAAGTACATATAAAGTGTTTTTAGTTCACTTGCCATCACCAGTTGGCGCTTCGGGGCTGTTTTATATGGGAACTGTCAAGAAACCGTAGAGTTGTCAAAACACATGCTTGAACAGTTCATGAAAACATTGTGTGACATTACGTCAATTTCAATAGATCGCATTCACGGTCTCACAAAACTCTGAACTTTGAAATAAGGCAAATTACGTAAATTTTATTTTTGAAAAATGTATATAAGAATACGAAAACGAACATTTCTGGAAATCAGGACATTTGAGCAATTTTCAAGAAATCAGGACAGTCCTGATTTTTGGTCAAATTTGCCTAGAAAATCAGGACTGTCCTGTCAAAATCAGAATATATGGCAGCATTAGTAATCCCGAACTTTTTTGTACTGTTGTCCGTACTTTTTAATTTGCTTGATTTAAATGCAAATTTTTAGTGAAAATCGAGGTCGATGTCGTTGGCCCCACCCCAATTTGGTGCTGGGTTGTCCTATATACCAAAATTTAGTGCTAATTTTGTGCTGTCGATTGGTACCTAGCATGATTTTAGTGCTGCCCTCTATGCGAAAATTTTTGATTTTGAAAAAATTGACCATGTCGTTTTGGCCACTTTGTATGGGATTTTCTCGAAAGCTTGACATTATCGATTTCTCGTATACCCTGCAATTAAATGCTATTTTAGTGCTGCCAAATGACACCCCCCACAATTTTGGTGCTGCCCCATGGACGGGTATTTTTGAATTTTTTCGAAAATTTCATGTCATTTTTTTTTACTTTGTATGAAAACCACCCTAACGCTTGACTATTCTGATTTCTCGTATACCCTACAATTTAGTGCTATTTTAGTGCTGCCAAATGACACCCCCCACGATTTTGGTGCCTGCCCCTGGACGGATATTTTTGAATTTTTTCGAAAAATCGCATATCAAAATATCGATTGGC
>NW_022595884.1:0-4687 GCF_009176505.1 Sitodiplosis mosellana | reverse complement strand
GAGAGCACATTCACGCGTTAAGGTAGTATTAACTTGCTAACAATAAATTCCAAGCCAGAAATACACAATAGACAAACAATTGAAAGAATATTGAACCAGAGATGATCCTTCGAAAACGATCAACCATTCGGTAATTCGAAATGGAAATGAACTCGAAAATTGGTTGTTGCTTGAAATTTGGGAGACGAAAAAAATTCCCGTATTACCTCAGAATGGGCGTATGGAGCTTAATCATATTGAATAATGCATACCGCAATTGCAATCCAATTCGCTCATAATTACAGCCGTTTGTGGTGTATGTTGCGGCCGTTCCATTCATTTGTGGTATTATTGTTGACAAATCATCAACACATGCTTCAACATAGGTGGTAATGCCACCGAAAATGTTATCATAATGGAAACGCTCGTCATATAAGTAACAGTGCATCCCAATATCAGTCGCAGGGCTATATAATAGCCCAACATATGTGTTGCGTTCCACCACACACTGATCCATATTGAAGAGAGGGAAAAAAAACATTTTGAAGGAGCAAAAAAATTAAAAAATAACACAAATCCCAGAAATTCGGCTAACCGAATCGATATATAAATTCCATGCATAATACACTCACGCTATTTGAAAGGGAAAAAACCACAGATGCGGCTGTGGAAATCCCAAAATTGCATATCCAATTGGACGCAAAATCGAAACAATTCATTAATGACCTCTTTTTAAAACTGTTATTTTCATCATCGCATTTGGTGTAAATCGCTTTTGGTTCGTCAGATTTTTGTAGGCCTGCAAAAAAATCGACTCGTTTTTTCATGAAATCATTGATATGCAAACAAATAACGTATAATATTAATTTTTTTTAAAACAAACACAATATTAATAAAAAATATTTGCGAATTAAAGCATTTTTTTGGATGAAAAATTGGAATTTCATACGAATATTAACTGTAATTTCGAGTTGTTTGACCAATGAAATGATGTGTTTGGAATTTATTGCCAATGATGCATAAATTACAATCTTTTAACAAGTTCCAAATGCTATGTAAAATGGCCCGGAAATCTCTTTTAATCCTCCACCGCTCGCTAATTCCAAATGCATCCGATTTATCAATAGCAATACCAGTGTTCATGTTCACAGTCATCGGTATCAGAAATAGTATGTTTAATGTGACATATGAATTTTCGATGATCCATTTATTACGAACGGATTTTTTTTGCATGTAAAATGCAAATCAAAGGCGTTTTATTGGATTCTATTCCAAGATTTAAAAATACTTTCCTTTTAACCGATAAGATCTATTCTAGAGATTGAATCAAATCCAAAAAAAACAAGATTTAGAGATCAATTTAAATTGTCTAACGCGTAGTGCTTCGTTCAAATCGACATGATTTGCAGCGTGAACAAAATTTTCAGGAAGCTCATCGTGAATTCTGTTCGAAATTGCTCTTGTTGAATATTAAATGTGTTAAATGTTTTGAAATTACTGAAAATTGTTGAAATATTGTTAAAAATTTAAAGCCAAACGTCGTCTCATGAATAAGTCATGGTCAACTTTTGATCATTAAAACTTTGGTGTGATACAAACAACTTATAAGCAGTAAGCTTAATCTGTTTTACACATCTTCGTTTAAAAAAAAATTCTTTAGCTCCATGGAATAAAAATACTAAAATATGGTAGCAATTCCGCACCATGTCGTAGCGCGTCATTGAAAAAGAGTGATAAATTCAAACAGGCCAAAAAATGGGAAACTTTGCCTCCATCGGACTTGTGTAACTTCATTAAAACAGTAAACTGACTCTTATCCTCTTAACACCCTTTCTAATTAGTTCGACAAAAGAAAATGTACCTAACAAAGAGAAAGTGCTTTTAAAATAGTCTCCCGGTCTTCCATTTTTGCTAATAAGAAAGTGTATGCGTTCATTCTTGTCGACCAACGATGTTCATACGCGCTCAGGCACAATGGGAAGACGAAGAGTGAAACGCCTCGAAATTACAATGAATAATGAGCACGAAAATAAAATACAAATCACTTGTGTATTTTGTTTACACAAACGTGAATTTATGGTTGCGAAGAATTTCGACACCGTGACATATACACACAAAAGGGGGGAAGCGTTTTGTATGAATCTTCCATTGTGTCTGTTTGTTTCTCGGTGTATCAAATCGACACATTCATACAAAACACGTTTTGCTTGATGGAAATACCAGAAGCTTCATTTATTTCAATCAACAACTCCTGTAATTCTTCATTCTTGTGCTTCTGTCGTCTCCTCCTTTCATCATCGCCGCCGCCGTCGTCACTTTTTCTTCTTCTCTCTTTTGCCAACCATTTTTTTTTCCTGCCATCATTCGGAAATTATTAATTTTTTTTTTGCATGTCGTTGACGCTCCCATCAACTTGTTGTTGCTGCCTTTTTTCTGGCACTTTAATCGGGCACCATTTTTTTTTTATTGGAACAAGAAGCAACGATTTCGTCTTTCTACGGTCTTTTTCGCTTTCGTTCGAAATCGCCCTACAATTTTACGTCGCTTGTCACTTGTGTTTTTTATACTTCTCTTTTCTTTCGTCTCTTTCTTTTAGCCTGCACGCGACTCGTCGTCCGATAACACAGCCATAGCACGCTATAACTAGCGGCAGCAAAAACAACATCGAATATTTGCTGGTAAATTTGGTCTTCGCTCATACTGGCGCTGCATTTTGATGACTATGAATAATTTCATGTCGTCTATCATTTCCAATTCTATTGAAAATAATGTCACCCAGGAAATTAATGTTCTACGCTTCGGTTTCTCTCTTTCTCTCTTGTCGTCAAAAATGGTCGTCAGTGGCTTGCCTCCTTCACTTTGTCTGTGATGATTCCAGAGAGTTCGTGAAACCGTGCCTTCTTCTTCTTCTTCTTTTGCTCTTCTTTTTCAACTTTTAAATGCCACGGTTTTTTTTCCAACGATCATCGTCACCGCCAATGGAAACAACGACGAACGGTGGTTGAAAGCAATTGAGTTTTTTTCAACCGCACATGGACACATCAACGATATCGACGATGATGAAGACCTTTTCTAGATCGAAAAAAGTGTAGCCTTGTCTAGGATACAAATGCGTTGGTTTTGTGCAAGTAATCTATTGTCTGTTTGAAATAGGTAAACGTTTTCCAAGAAGCAAATACTTGACAAAATACACGCTCCGTGCTGACAAACGAACCGAAATGAATTTCAACTCAGCAAAAATCACGCAAAATTGCAGTGTCACCATTGAAATCACAGTCACACGAACAGTCTTCTGATTGTTCACTTACCTGTTAACTGACTTGAAATGACATCAAGCAGAGATTCTGAAGGATGCTTAGTTAAGTTTAAATGTTGGTTCTGTAGCCAACGGCAGAAATCTGTATTTTACCTTATCCTTCAACGTTTTCTTTCACTTCATCCATTGTCATCAGATTATATTTGAGGACAAAAAAAACTAACTAAGCATTTGTGATCGAATCTAATATTACATTTTTGTTGTTCGCATGCCCCAAACGAACTATTCATCTTTGAATATCTGAGAAAATGTGATGAATGCAACGCATTTTGGTACTGAAAAAATTCTTAAAACGAATTCCTATTAGAATTTATGAAGAATATCGTTTTGACGCATTTTCAACAACAACAAGAACAACAAGCGTTTAAAGACCATTAATGCCTTGCGGCGTCTGGTATGTTTTGTAACGGCGGCCTCACTTCTCCTCTTACAATATTCCTTCTCCCAATCACTCTGTCGAGAGCCAGGTCTTGAGTTTCCCTACTCCAATCGTATCCTCTCTCACTCAAATCACACTTAACAGAATCTAAATACCGTCTTCGAGGTCTACCTCTACCTCTCTGACAATTCGCTTCAGCATTCAAAATCAACTTAGGTAAACGGGGCTCATTCATACACTGTACATGACCAAACCATCTCAATCTCGACTTTCTTGAAGCCTCATCAATCGAATCTACATTCAAATCCTCGCGAATTCTCTCATTCCTTATTCTATTCTCCCACTGGTCTCTACGCGACACTCCAGAAATCATAGACAACACTTTCATATCAGACACCTCGAGATCATGGATTAAGTTATTAAAAAGAAGAATTTCAACTCTTTCTGCAGTTAAAGATGTTTAGTTATTTATGATTTATTATTAAAACCTTTAATTCCATGTCTGCATTCGATACTCGGCAGTTATTCTGTAAAAAAGATCATACAAAAAACCCATGGCCGAACCGTGAATTATTTGTATAGTACAAAAAATGAGACTTTTTCAAATGACCAATTCATCTGTGCTTGGAATTTCTAGAAAATGTCTCAAAATGACTCGCAAAAAATCCAAAATATTCATCACGGGCGGCACTGTATATGATTGCAAAGGAAAAAAATCAAGGGCCTCCTATGACGCCAGAGAGACCAAACGAAACGTATAATTTTCAGACATAAAAAAGTTCCAATAAGACGTAAGAATGCTGATGATGACAAATACAAAAGCCCTGTGCCGGTATTCTGGAACACAATCCGCAAAAATCGTTCGGAATTATTTTTTTCGTACATAAGACCATATTGGAGTGAAAGAGAGAGATTCCACTATTTTTCAGCGTCCCACCGGAATTATTTCTCACACAATCCACTCTTCCTTGAGTTATCGAAATAATTCCGGTGGGACGCTGAAAAATAGTGGA
>NW_022595883.1:0-1131 GCF_009176505.1 Sitodiplosis mosellana | reverse complement strand
ATAAATTATATAAACGAATATTGCTCAGATTCTATAACACGCATCATAATTGAAAATGGTCTTAAGGGTTGGGAACATCTCGAGAAACCATTTTCTAAAGTTGAACAAGTATTTTTGGATAAATGTCATGTTGCTGACAAGGAATCGCTTAATAGGTTATTTCCGAAAATGCTAAAATTAAATTGTTTTTATTTTAGCCGCGAAAAACTACTTTCCGGCATCTCAAATCACTTCCCTAATTTGAAACAGTTCTCAATTTGGGATGGTTCCAGCGCGTCGATATCATGCGGTGATAGTTTAGCTCCCATTTTATGCTTGAATTCACAACTTACGCGTTTGGGCATCATGACAGCTGATGCTATTTTAGATTCAAGTGATTTTCAGAACGCGATCAAAACTCTAGATAATCTTAAAGAACTTTTTTTTCATTCGAAAAAATTATCCCACTCTAACAATAGTGTGTTACATTTGAAAAGTTTGGACAAGTTTAGAATCGATTTTTCTAATCGTGATGCCATCATAAAATTTCCTTTTTCATTTGATCGACTTGATAAATTGGAATATTCAAAAGAATTGAATGCTGAATTCTTTAATTTTATTGATAAACACCCTACAATAACAGATTTAGATCTCGATGCTCGCAATTTAAGTGAAATGCACCGGTCGAAAATAGCTAAATTGCTACCAAGGCTGGCTTCAATCAAATTGTTTTGGTGCAAATTTTCGGCCAACGATGCAGTTCACTTCATGTCCAAATTCCAAAATTTGGAATATTTTGAGTTTAAACTAAATAAGATAAGTGAATATGATGATTTTCGGACACAGCTAAGTAATGAGTGGGAATGTAAAATCAATGAATTTGGAAATATTGTTGTAAAAAGGTGTGGTCCGATGCCGAAAAAACCAAAAATTCACTAAGCGCTCTGCCTTCGATATGTTTCGTGCAATGTAAGCAAAAGATAAAAATAATTGCAATCGGAGGGCAATCTGACTTTCATTTTTAATCAACGAATTAATATTCCAAATCCCGCGGCTTTAATTTATTAAAAAAAACGTTTTGCAAGGATTAATTTCTTTTCTTTAGAGAAATGTTTCAAATTTCACGATTTTTTCATATATTGAACTCTGATT
>NW_022595882.1:0-2548 GCF_009176505.1 Sitodiplosis mosellana | reverse complement strand
ATTGCGGAGTTGATTATTTTGGGCCGATTCGAATTAAGCGATATGAAGGAAGATGTAATTCAATCGACACCGGCTATGCTGCCGTTTTCATATGCATGACAACTAAAATGGTGCATATTGAATGTATTTCGGATCTAACCACTGAGCGGTTTTTATGGTCATTTGCGCGATTTACTTCGATTTATCAAATGCCAGATGGCATGTTCAGCGACAATGGTAAAACATTTGTGGGTGCAAAGAATGAGCTGTGCGATGTAACCAAATCATGGAAATCGAAAGAGATGGAAGACTTCTTGAGCGTCAAAGGTCTTCGATGGAAATTTATTACTCCAAGAGCACCAAATCAAGGAGGAATTTGGGAAGCAGCTGTAAAGTCAGCAAAACATCACATGAAGCGCATGTTAATTGATAAAAGTTTAACTTTTGAGCGGTATCAAACCCTGTTTGCGAAAATTTCGGCTGTTTTGAACAGTCGACCACTTGTGCCGTTAACTGATGATCCATATGATCTAAATTATTTGACTCCATCACATGCTGTGATCGGTGAGCGGACCATCCAACCACTGTGCGATAATCTTCATGACATTCCATTGAATCGATTGAAGCAACAAAAGGTTCTTGACAAAATACAACAAGACTTTTGGAATACGTGGCGCAAAGAATAAAGGGTGATTCATTTAGAGGTTTTTTTTCAATAGGGATTTTTTCGTGGATCACGCGTGATTCGTGTCCAACTGTCAGGCTATTTTTGTTCAGTATTGTTTGGCATTTTATCATGGAAAGACTCACTCCAGCCCAACGTTTACAAATCGTTCAATTGTACTACGAAAATTCGCGTTCTGTGAGGAATGTGTTTCGTGGACTTCGGTCAACTTATGGTCAACATCATCGACCCACGGAACCCACTATACGGAATACCATCGCCAAATTGGAAACCCAATTTACATTATTGGATGATTTACGACCGAATAGACCACATCCAGCTCGCAGTGCTGAAAATATAGCGGCGGTAGCCGACAGTGTACGCGAAGACCGGGAAGAATCGATTCGGCACCGTTCGCAGCAGCTTGGCTTGTCTTATGCCACCACCTGGCGTATTTTACGTCGTGATCTTGGTTTAAAGGCTTACAAAATTCAACTCGTGCAAGAATTGAAGCCAACCGACATGCCCAATCGCTACCGTTTCAGTGTTTGGGCCCTCGAAAAACTGGAAGAAGATCCACTGTTTTCGACCAGAATTTTGTTCAGTGATGAGGCCCACTTTACGCTCAATGGCCACGTAAATAAGCACAATTGCCGTATTTGGGGAGAAGAACAACCCGAACAAGTTCAAGAACTGCCATTACATCCATTGAGAACAACGGTTTGGTGTGGTCTTTGGGCCGGTGGAATCATTGGACCTTACTTCTTTCGAAATGAGGCCGGCCGCAACGTTACTGTCAATGGGGACCGATATCGCGAAATGATAACGGACTGGTTGGTGCCTGAAATTGAAGCCCGTGATCTCGACGATATTTGGTTTCAACAAGACGGCGCTTCATGCCACGTATCGCGACTTTCAATGGCGCTATTGCGACGTCAATTCGGTGAACAGTTGATTTCGCGCAACGGACCGGTCAAATGGCCACCAAGATCGTGCGATATCACCCCGTTAGACTTCTTCCTTTGGGGCTATCTGAAGTCAAAAGTCTACGCGAACAAGCCAGCGACGATTGACGCTTTGTAAGACAACATTACGCGAGAAATCGCCGCAATTCAGGTCCCTATGCTCGAAAGAGTCATCGAAAATTGGAACTTCCGGATGGACCACCTTAAGCGCAGTTATGGCCAACATCTGAAAGGGATTATCTTCAAAAAGTAAATGCCATAGAATGTTCTTTCAGATGGTAATAAAAATTTGGCGATCGATTTAAATTTTCTGTGTTTTATTCAAAAATAAAAAAAAAAGTTTTAAATGAATCACCCTTTACATCGGTACACTACAAAACCGATACAAGTGGAATCGAAATGAGCGGAATTTATGCGTTGGAGATTTTGTGCTGCTAAAAGAAGACAACGTACCACCAGCCACTTGGCCCGTAGCGCGAGTGATTGAAACCTATCCTGGGAAGGACAACGTTGTGCGGTCGGTTAAGATACGGACACCGAAATCAGATTATGTGCGGCCGATATCAAAACTCGTCCTGTTACCAATGGAAGATCAACTGGCCGATTCACCGGAACCGAGTGCAGCAAAATGAAATATGAATTCGAATAAGTAATGAATTGTAAATTGAGTAATTTGAATTGTAACATAAAGAGAAAATATTTATTGTATAGATTATAAGAATCATGAGCTATTGTAGTTAGTTGAGCTGAAGCACCTATTGATTTGTATAACATAGAATAACCTTATTGAAATCGAGCGAATGAATTGTCATTGAATTAAATTAAATACCCATGCGCAGTTGAAATGTATAAATTATATCATTTTGTAAGTTCTCTTCGCCGAGGCGGGAGGATGTCTAAATTAGACAAGTAGTTTTATCTCGCTAGATGGCGCGGGTTA
>NW_022595881.1:0-3775 GCF_009176505.1 Sitodiplosis mosellana | reverse complement strand
CATACAAAAGTGTCAATTTTTTGAGGTTTTTCTTAGGGCAAGTACCCAAGGATCAAATCGAAAATGGCTCATCTTCGAACTTAAACTAAGTTTTTTGGATACAAAACTTTTGGCATTTACAGATTTTGATTATCTCAATTATTTTTTGAGTTATCGTGTAAACAGCTACGACAACGACGACGACGGCACACGAACGGAAAAGTGTCCCAAAAAGTGGTTTTCTACGCGTTTCATGAGTTTTTATGATGATCTAAGCTAATTTTGCGAAAAAAAAGTTTTCGGGACCAATTCCTATACTTTCCCTTGACACGTTGTGTACGGAAAAGTAATAACAGCCTTTCATTCTATCCGCTCTCGCTCCAAACAAGCAACCGACAATAAAAAAGAAAAGAGACAGTAGGGATAAGAGCGATAAAAGGCATGTTTTATACGTTAAAATAAAAAGAATTACATTGGTAATCCCGAATTTTTCCGTACCGTTGGCCTGCGTTGTCCGTAGGTACTTTTGGTTATTTTTTGTGAATTTTCTTGAAATAAAGGCAGTGAAAATATAATAACAAAAATAAAGTGAAAAATCGGTCACTTTAACTAAAACTTCGACAATTCTGTATGAGAGGTACCCGTAAACCGATTCTCATTGGCTTTAAACTTTCTGAGGTTTCATTTTTTGGAGAAAAAATAAGATTCTGAAAGTTTCATGTTGATCGCATTTGCAGAAGTTTGGTTTTTGGCCCTCAATTTTTTCCAAGAAAATGTCGACAAAAATTATCGAAAAGGTATTCTTTTATCAATTGTCATACGTTTTCCCATTTCTTGTCATATGTTTCCCCATTTCTGTCATACGTTTTCCTATTTTCTTCATACGTTTTCCCATTTTCCGTCATACGTTTCCCATTTCTGTCATACGTTATCCCCTCACCCGTAAAAATCGTTGCTTCTGATTGGGAATTCATAAAAAATCGGATCTTTCCAGAGCCACCACAAGAAGTTATAAAGTATTGAAAAAAATCAATCATTTTATTTGGTTGTTCGATCGTCGTACGTACGTGATGTGTCACATTTCTGGAAGCAGCATTTTATTATCATTATGGATTGAAAACAAATACATTTCCACTAATACAGATTGGTTTTTGAACGAAATGATAAGAATTTATATATGATCAATGATTTTTTATGAGTTCTTTGTAAGTAATTTCGGAAGCTCTGGAAAGCGCTGTGCTGGAATTCTACGATCCGAATTCGAATCCGAATCCGAATCGGAATCTTGTCACAAAACACAATTAAATCCTTTCTTTTTGAATTATCTTCCCAACTTGAAAAAATCTCGAACATTGAGGGATTTTTATGATTGTGAATCAATTTTGCTTTTGTTTACTTGATTTGGTCGATTTTGCTTTTATTGGGTCTGGGAATTAATCGTGTCGATTTTTCAAAAGATGGCGTAACTTTGCATGGTTGTATCGGGCAATACTTTTTTCTTTTTCACATGAGTGGTCTAGTGTCAAACTACAAAAATCATCATCTATCATTTCATCGAAGTTTGGATAAACATTTTTTTTTGCGCCTTAAATATGTCAAATTTTGTACCGAAAAAGCAACATTTCCCGCAAGCATTAATTTTTTGCTTTCATTTGAAGAAAACTGCGGCTGAAGCGCATCGAATGTTGGTGGAAGCCTATGGTGAGCATGCTCCATCGGAACGTACATGTGAACGGTGGTTTTCACGGTTCAAAAGTGGTGATTTTAGCACGGAAGACAAGGAACGTCCCGGCCAGCCAAAAAAGTTTGAAGATGCGGAATTGGAGGCATTGCTCGATGAAGATTCGAGTCAAACTCAAGATGAGCTTGCCAGAGCATTGAATGTTGACCGAAGCACTGTTGGATATCGTTTAAGGGCCCTTGGTTTCATTCGCAAGTTGTCAAATTGGGTACCACATGAATTGACGCCAGCGCAAGCTGAAAGGCGTTTAGTGACTTGCGAAATGCTGCTCGCAAGGCACAAAAAAAGAGGTTTTCTGTATCGAATTGTCACTGGTGACGAAAAATGGATTCATTACGATAACCCCAAGCGCAAAGCATCGTATGTTAAGCCCGGCCAACCAGCAACATCACAGCCAAAACAAGAAATTCACGGCGACAAGGTAATGCTGTCTATTTGGTGGGATGAGGAGGGAGTGGTGTATTATGAGCTGCTGAGAAGTGGTCAAACCATCGATGGGCCTTTCTACCGACAACAATTGATACGTTTGAAACAAGCAATCAAAGAAAAACGCACGAAATGGGAGACCAGAAAAGAGACATTGATTTTCCTACATGACAATGCTCGGCCACACATTGAGAAATCGGTCAAAAACTACTTGGAAAATAGCGGATGGGAAGTTTTGGCTCACGCCCCGTATAGCCCAGACCTGGCTCCTTCCGACTACCATTTGTTTCGATCGATGCAAAACCATATGGACGGAGAGCGGTTCTCTTCAGTTGAAGAAATCCAAAATTGGCTCGATGCATTTATAGCCTCAAAAGATGAGGAATTTTTTAAGGCAGGCATCCGTCAATTGCCCACATTGTGGCAGAAGGTCATCGCTTCCGATGGACAATATTTTGATTGAAATGTAATTTCATTTTGGTATTCAAATAAATGTTTGAAAATTTAAAAAAATCGACAAAACTAATTCCCAGACCCAATAGTATTGACAATCGAACTGTACTAAAATGTACGATGTGGCGGACACCGGTTTTCACACTCAATTCATGACGACATACTTAAGCAACAAATGCAATGCTAATGAATGAACAAACATAATGCATTATTTTAAACTTATTCATTATGGCTGTATTGAATACAGTAAAATCAAATAAATGCTTTGCATAATTTTTTATATGAAATTTATTTTGAAGTTGAAAAAATTTGTCTATTTTGATAAGCTGTGTTCAGTGTCGGCGAGACTGTGTCGTCATCGATTGAAAATGACTAATAATATTTGACGGCGTACTTTAAAGTGGAAATGTCAGCCAACATCGAAATTCTCCAGGTTCTTTCAATCTGGTGGTTGAACAGTGTTGGTTGCTCTTGTTCACTTTCAAGTGAAAGAAGAATTTGGTTCACTCTAGAGTCTACGCGGATGGGTTTAATTTTTCTTGATACAGCGTCAGACGTCAATGCAGAAAGAATTCTTTTTCTTGATTATAATCTACTGAAGATTTATGCACGTAAAGTGATAATTGCATACAAAATCTCACTTCATATATATAGAGCACCAAGTTCACCCAATTTCATTTTCTAGACAATATGTGTATAAATTTGGAGACACTCAATTGTTGGTCTTCTCAAACTATACAACTTTGCAAAAGACAATGATCGTTATTCAGTTGAAATAAATGAATTATTGCTCACTGCTTGAAAACCTACTCTATCTTACCATATCCTACTCGCACAAATACAAATACAAATACAAATACAAATAATTTTTCCAATATAAAGTCTGTGCAACATACAATACTCTCAATGTCACCCATAGATCTATGGGTGAGATTGAGAGTAGAGTATGTTTATTTTCGGATTTATATTTTTGAAAAGTGGAGTATGTTTTTCAGTGATTTCGTTTTAAGAAAAAAGAGAGCAAGTTTCTTTCGACTTGAAAATAGTTAAAGTAGAGTAAATATTTTGACTGCTTGTAGCTATGATAGAGGCGAGTAAGTTCCAAAAACCTTAATTTGCGTTAAACAAGAGTAGGGGAAATTGGGGAATTCCGGGCCATGGGGAATTGCGGGCCAC
>NW_022595880.1:0-5828 GCF_009176505.1 Sitodiplosis mosellana | reverse complement strand
CGTGTAATTTATATGTTTTTGCTGTATACATTCGTTCAGTGCATGAGAGAGAAAAATCTTTAGAATTTGCTGAAACAGTGACGAAACTAAAGTACGACGAAAATGACATGGTAATTGTGTGCGGCGATTTAATCAGCCGGGAGTAAGGTGGTTTAAAGCGGATGACGGTGATTATTATTTACCAATGAATGTGACGACAGAAGGTGGCGTAGCTGTCATTTATACAATGCACGGGTGCGGTTTCCACCAAATGTGCAATCTTGAAAACCAAGCCGTCAATGTTTTGGATCTGGTATTCACAAACAAGTTCTACGATTTGTCTTTGGCAGAGTCGAAGAGACCGCTAATAAAATCTGATGTCTGGCACAAAGCGATCGAAGTCGTGTTGACAATTGATGAAAATGTGAACGAATCAGCTGATGTAACAGAGTTTTACAAGTACGAAGCGGCGAATTTTGTGGCGATGAACGAATTTTTCATGGGGAGAGATATTTCAACGGAAATTGAGCAACGAGACGACATTGGAAATTCGTTCCGGATGTTTGAGAATGTTGTAAACGAAGCAATGGACAAATTCGTCCCAAAAGTCACCGTTGAATAGAGCACAGATCCACCGTGGTACAATAAACATTTGAAACGACTGAATAATTTAAGAAGAAAGGCGCACAGACGGCAAAGGTCACTGAAAATTGCATCGGTTATATGGCCATCACTGATTCCTTCGTAGCATTAGAGGGTCAGCTGTTCCAGTCATACATCAGCTGCATACAATCGGACATCAAGTCGAACCCGAAGCATTTTTGGAGATTTGTGAACGACAGACGCAAACGTAGTGAGATTCCGTCGATTGTTGAGTACAACAACCAAACAGCAACTAGTGAATTATCGAAAGCGGAGTTATTTGCGGATTTCTTCGAATGTCAACACACCCCAAGTGACGACATTGATTTGGAAGGTTTGCTGAATGAATGCGGTGACAATGCGTTTGATTGTGAATTGAACGATGCCGATGTGTTGAAGGCATTGCTGTCGATTAATGTGAACAAAGGAGCTGGACCGGATGGTATTTCGCCGAACTACTGAAAAATTGTGCGCATTTATTGACAAAACCATTGACAAAGTTCACAGATACGAAAAATTTCCAATAGGTGTCTCTTTTTAGGACAATATGACAATCCATCATATTTTCGGACAACTTCACTCATATTGTCTCATTTTGTGGCCAACTTCATACTAATTTACCTCCAAGTGCCAAATGTATAATATTATGTATAATAGTAGTAGGGTTGGCCAAAAAATAAGACAATATGAGTGAAGTTGTCCGAAAATATGGATGGATTGATATATTGGCTGAAAATTGGACAAGGGTTATCCAATAGTGCTGTCTGTGTTGTTCAACAAGTCACTGCAAGCGGGAATTGTGCCAAGCATATTGAAAAACTTGAGAATAGTACCGATTTTTAAATCTGGGAAAAAAAGCGTTGAATCGAACTATAGGCCAATTGTGATAGCAAAAGTGTTTGAAAGTATTGTGTGCAATAAAATTCAAGCATTTGTGAATGGCAAAATCGTCCAGAACCAGCATGGTTTTGTGAAAAATCGGTCAAATTCAACAAATTTGCTGCAAATGGTGAACTACACCATGGATTCAATGATAGCTAAATGTCAAACTGATGTATTGTACACTGACTTAGAAAAGGCATTCGATCGAGTCAATCACAAGAGACTTCTGCAAAAGCTGGTGAGCTTCGGATTTGGGCGCGGGCTTGTCAAATGGTTCCATGCGTATTTAAAAATGTCATTTTCTTCATACAATATTGCGAGTTGAAAACATCACCCGGAGCAAGACCATTTTTCGACATTTCAAACCAATCAGACGTTTGCATACGTTGTCTAATTTGACAATCTCAAAACTGAGTGAAACTACTTGTCAAATTAGACAACGTATGCAAACGGTCACTCAATTGATAAATACTTGAGTTAAACTTACTCATTCACTGAGTGAATATGGAACAGAACATTTCTCAAAATGTGTTGGAATTCGTCACATTACAACATTTTGCTACACGAAAATGAATTTATTTTTGTCTGTATACTGCCTGATTATTTGGACAAGGACACAATTCTTTTAAGATTCAATGCTTTGGAAAATCCTAAAGTACAATTTTTTTTTTAAATGATTAAATGTTATTCGAAGTTTTTTGTCAAATCGCGAGCAGTTTTGAGTGATTGAAAAACAAAATAAATAAACTGTTAATGCAGTCAAAACTATATATTTTTGTTTTCCATTGTCTTTAATTTTTTGTCCGTTTTTTCTTTAATTTTTCCTTATGGTATTGCTACGGGCCTGACCACTTTGGAGGCGGCGAATAAATGCCTCAGTATTATTAATCTATGATCTCCTCCTAGGAAAGTTGATTTGCAGAGCACTCAGAGAAAGAATTGTGTATACAAGACGATTAGACAACAGAAACCAAAGAAATGTAAGAATTGAAACTTATGGCACGGACTATGCTCGTAATCAGCCATTTATTGTAGCGTGTCGAAATTTTTAACCATCCAAATTGTAACATAGTCCAAATTGTACCAATTGAACTAATAGACGAATTTTCTGCAAAACTTTGAAGGGTAACTGTTGTTTTTTATATCATATTTGAGAAGATCACGAAAAAAACTTCCGATATGAATATATGACCAATTTGTATTTTTTCAGAAAAGTGGTTTATTTTAAGACTATGTTACAACTAGAACTATGTTACAATTTGGATGGTTTACGATACTTAAATTTGACGCAAAAAAAGTATTCGGCCAAACATCAATATTGCATGATTTTTTAAGAAAAAAGAGAATATTTAATATTTTGTTGGGTTTCCTTTTGCGCGACCAACCGCCTGCATTCTACGTGGCATTGAATCGACCAAATTTTTGGTCACAGTCGTTGGGATTTTGGCCCATTCGGATACAATCCTGGCTTTCAACTCAGCTATGCTACTGATGCTGATTTGGTGTATTTTTCGATCCAAATGGTCCCATAAATGTTCAATAGGATTGAGGTCAGGTGACTGAGCTGGCCATTCAAGCACATTTTCGATCTTTTTGGACAACCATTCATTCACACTTCCTGCCGTGTGCTTGGGGTCGTTGTCATGCTGGAACACAAAGTCGGATTCAATGTTCAATTGGCGAGCACTTGACAACAAATTTCTTTGAAGAATGCCTTTGTACACATACTGGTCCATTCTTCCATCGATAAACACCAATTTTCCGACACCCGAAGCAGTCATGCAACCGCACACCATCACAGAACCGCCGCCATGCTTCACGGTTGGCATTAGGTTTTTTGGCTGTAACTCCGTAGCGGGTTTTCGCCACACTTTAGCTCGAAAATTCGATGAAAATACTTCAAACTTACTTTCACCCAACCATATCACCTTATTTCAGTACGATTGAGGTGTGTTTGCATGACGAATAGTGAATTCCAAACGCTTGGCCTTATTAGCCTAACTCACCAAATAAAATTCCGTGCGATCCGACCATTGTACCCATGTTTTTTCAGAACATTTTTTACTGTTTGCACCTAAACCCTAAGTTACACCTCAACATTGTCAGTGCCAGCTATGTCTGCTGTAACTTTTGGTGCCGAAACCTTTGGATTTATTTGGATTTTTCGGACTATTTTCGTTTTCAGCCGATCGCTGATCTTCGACGACCGGCCCGATCTTGTTTTGTTCAGTATTGTGCCCCTTGTTTCATACTTTTTGACGATAGAGTTTATGGTTGATCGTGGTTTTGAACATATTTCAGCGATTTCTCGCTCACTTTTGTTATTTTTCTGAAGATTTATGATGATTTCTCTCTCCTCGAAAGTCGTTTCTTTAGATTTCACCATTTTCCATCGATTCGGTGGTTTTCAAGCTAACTAAATGCGCAAATACATTCAACTAATAAGTAACAGTTCAGTTGTATTTAACAATATTAAAAAATTTAATTGGCCTTTGTCATCGATAAATGTCAAAACAATAGAAATAAATCATGAAATCGATGAATGGCTGAATACTTTTTTTGCGTCGAATTTGAGGGTTGCGAGAAAAAACCTCTCGAAAATATTCCAAAATGTGTACAACTAGGGCCGCCGAGTGGTCGAAATTCGACCATTTGGGAACTGCGGGCCGACCCGAAGAGCGTTTTTTAAGCGAAAAAAGCGAAAAAACTACCCATTTCTGAGATGTGAATGAAAAAAATCGAAAATGGTTGTGCCCACAGAAAGTTGGTTTTAAACAATTTAAAAAATTTAGACAAATTTAAAAATTACTTTTTAAATTTTTTTAAAACCAACTTTCTTAGTTTACGACTTTACAACTTTCGTTCAACAACCATTTTCGATTTTTTTCATTCATATCTCAGAAAAAGATGGTTTTTTCGCTTTTTTCGCTTGAAAAACCCCCTTCGGGTCGGTGCCTCGGGTCTCCGTGGAATCCGGACCCGGAGCAGGGTGTTTACTAACATGCTTCAAACTCTTGTCAAACTTGACATACAGTGCACCCCCGCAAATTAGAAACCCGAAAATTAGAAAACCTCAGAAATTAGAAATGAATTTCAGGTTTGAAAATTTGTATGGAAAATTTCCAATTTCCGGGGTTCATTTCTAATTTACGGGGTTTCCAAATCATTTCATTCAAGACAAAGGGAAATTTACTTCATTTTTAATGAAAAAACGTAATGAAAGTCTTTTCCATTTCGTTGAATAACTATATTAGCAGATCAGCTTGAGATTTTCGACGTTTAGTTAGTTTTTGAATGAAATTGAGAAATCCTCAGAAATTAGAAAACCCCCCAAATTAGAAATGGTCTCGGGACATTTTATTTCTAATTTGCGGGGGTGCACTGTATGTGAATTCTGAATGACATTCTGCACATCTACTCATCAAGGCCTTTCAAATGGTACCAGTGGCATCAAAATAAGTTGGGTATAAAATGGTTAAAATGGTACCAAAACTTTTTGGGCTAGCGCATTAATATATTAATATATATACATAGATACAATAAAGTTGCTATGAATAATATAAAGAATACTTCAAATTTATTAAATAAACAAAAATAGTTACGGTTTTTATGATGAATTGCACAAAAAATTGCGAAAGAAATTTTTTTTGAAGGTGGCCGAATACTTTTTTGACTGACTCTATATATTAAGTAATATTCATTTGCAGTTTACGATGTATATTTTTGAATATACACAGATATTTCAGTTTGACGTTCATACCAGTGAATACCCAAGTTAACATTCGATGCGTATGGGAATGAAAGATGGAAAAATTATTTTTCCCTAGCAAATTAAAACCAAATATATTTTATTATATCATTTCTGATATATACAAAAACAACAGCATACATTATGTGTTATAGCCGGAGAGCGCATACACCTATGTAAATCATACACATCTGCATGCACTCTCCGACTATACATGCGACGACGTTGCGCTAATTACGGCATTAACCGAATTAGTCGCGACGTCATGCGCATCCACTCAGTCACAACACAACCTTCAACCAAAGAACGATGAATAAAGAGTATATATCCAAACACATCAAACAACTGTGTTTATTACATCAATACATCATGCTCCTTCCATCACTATAACAAAAAGGCTGGCGACCAAGATGGGTGGTTCGCAGCCGTCTTTGTTATCAAAAGAGTCGGGAAATTTTACATAAAATTCAAAATACAAATAAAAAAAATAGATCGATTATCGAGATGATGAAAACTGCGAACTGCCTTTTTTGTGTAGAAGCTCTACATTAACAAGTTGAACTAAAATAAAAGACGT
>NW_022595879.1:0-4969 GCF_009176505.1 Sitodiplosis mosellana | reverse complement strand
CAGAACGATGCATACCATCTTTATGGGCGAATACATTTTGACATTTCGAATAAAAAAACCTATACGGTTTAAATGAAAAACAATTTTTCTTAAATAATTTTTTTATTTCAAAAATTCGTTCATTATTTGTTTTTTATTTTTTTTTCTTATCGAACTCGCATGCGCAATGTCTAATTTTGTATTTGAAGGGCTTTTGTTGTTCCTTTTGGTCTGCCTGGCTTTCGTTTCGTAGCAGCAAGACGTACTGGGTTGATTGTCACTGGTGGTTCAATTATCTTCAATCGCATACCTATGGCTATAATATGTTTGCACATATGATGTTTAAAAAACGCAGCGCATGTACAGGTCGATCTTGTTTTCCATGCAATGGATGAAAAGTGCACGATGTAAAATTGTTGGAAAGCGTGTATGATGAAATCATCGAATGTTTCCCACGTTGCTTTGACCAATGTCTTATAATACGTTTCGGTGGCGTTTTGGCTTGCGCATTTGCTAGACGGCACAGAAAATATGCTAACATTTGAATTTGTCTTCTGTTTGGCTTTGAATGCTTTGAAATTTGTTGTCACCATCAGCATAGCGTTTTCAAATGTTTGTTGTTTTATATCCGGCTCTATCGCCAGCTCACGTTTGCCTTCCGAAAATGATTTCGAAATGTCAGCAGTCATTTCCTTCATGCTCACTAAAAATTCGTTCATCGGTAATCGTCTGCGCAGCGTTATTTTCTTCTTAATTGAAGCATTGTGACTCTCTAAGCCATTGTTGGTTGAAGGCGTATAATCAGCTGTACCTTCATACCAATTACAGTGTGCTCCCAGCCATTCCTTCTTGAAATACTCAACGAAATCCGACTCAACATTTCGCCATTTTTCGCAGAACAAATTGGCCATCATATTGAAGGTTGGTCGATTTGGGGCTAGTTGCATCAAACGAATATCTTCGAGTATTAAATTTTTGTTGTTTTTGGATGAAAATGGACTTTTGCGACAATTCCGGATAACATGTGCATAACACATCACGTCTAATTGTGCAGTTTCGAAAACATTGTAAAATGCGTTGCGAATTGCGTCTGCGCCATCGGCAATAAGCGTTTCAGGGTCAAAATCCTTGGCAAAATGCGTTGTAATAGCTTTTTTCACGCTTCCGAAGACGAATTCGTAATCGGTAGTTCGTTCGTGGGAACAGCAAGCATAAACTAGAGGGTGAAAATGCTTTGCTCTATCGACTGTTCCAAGAACAACTAGGGGATAGCCTAGCCAGTTGAGCTTATACGTTGCATCAATACAAATAGTTTTGCAATGTGATAGTATGTCCAGCAACAGTGGCGTAGAAAAGCAGAAGCGAAAATCCAGATTTTCATCAAAAGTTGAAAACTCGCTTGCGAATACGAATGCGTCATTGACATCTGATGGAAATTCATTATGCTGATTGCACCAGTTGATCATATCGCCTAATTTTACCATTTTTGGCGCCTGTTTATTTCGATATTTTTTCAGCATATATTCGATCTGACGTCGACCTGGATTCTGCTCGGATTTGAAAAGTTGTTTTTTTTCGCGTGCGTAGTCGAGATTACGAATAACATCGCTTGTTTTCGTTGTTCCACACTTGAACAAGTCCAAAATAAACTCTGCGATTTCATCAGAGGGTGGCCGAGTTGTTCCTTCTAATATTTTGTCGTGGTCGTGGTCGAATTGGTTGCGCAAAATTATTATTTTGTTATTATTCGATGGGAGATAGAGAGTATATCTCTTGCCACACCATTGTTTCCGTTGCTTGGGTACTAGCTTGCATCGGAAATAAAACTTGAGGCCACATTTTAAATCTGAGTAATCATAGTTTACAAAGCCTTGATCTGCAAGAAAATCGAGTGCTTCATCAAGGTCGTCCCATTCAGATTCTATTGTCCACTCAAACTTATTACGTGTTTTCTGTGTGC
This sequence comes from Sitodiplosis mosellana, assembly GCF_009176505.1. Classification (NCBI taxonomy): domain Eukaryota; kingdom Metazoa; phylum Arthropoda; class Insecta; order Diptera; family Cecidomyiidae; genus Sitodiplosis; species Sitodiplosis mosellana. Next base: position 3,030 of record NW_022595879.1, on the reverse strand, counting down.
TATCACTAATAACTAATTCTTCATTTGTGCCATCTTTATTTTCAAATTCTGAAGCTAATTCAATCGGGAGATCAGTATCGTCGTCGTTATCGTTGTTGTGTTCAGGATCTATATCATTTTCAAATGAAAGATCCAACAAAATTGGTTGATCCGGTACGTCGTTATTTCGTTGTCGCTTGCGTATTGGACTCGTAGTATCATTTTCTTTGTTTGAAATATGTAACGACTCCTCGTCATTTGTATCAGGGTTCTTTCTCTTGCGAGTTGTCTGATTGGTATTAGAAACCTAAAACCATAATGTTAGCTATATCCCATTTGAAAAATGTATATCTTTAAAAGACAGTTTTTTACCGGTTGACTTTGTACGAGCTGTGTCGAAGCATAGGCCGCTCTCCGTGATGTCATATTTGTACTTAATTTTTTTTTGGCAAATCCGTCTTTCACGCAAATGATTTCGCAATCGAATTAACTGTCGCAACGGAAGAAACTTCAATGTCGTGATGAGTTTGCTGTTTCAGAACAAATGCCACAAATATTATTAGTTTGTTTTGAACAATGGCACATAATATATGTTATTGGATTATAGTGGGGGGTTTTGGTCATGAACGTAAGGATCGTCCAAGACCATAACCGTCGCGTAGGTCAACGTCTTTTACGAAAATTTATTGTTAATATTCAACTCACCCATCCGTGTTTAATATCGTAGCGCAGTCGCATTTGTTTTATATAGAAATAATCAATCAACAGAATCTACAAAATATTTAATTGAAATTAGATCTGTTTCTAACACATTGCAAAATGAGCAAATATTTGATATTGAGGTTATGTCAAATTTACCACTAGTGTTAAATCATCATTTTATCAACTTTGGCGATTTTTCAAACAAGTCCTCACAAATAAAACATTGAGCACAATTACCTCTGATTGGTAGGGTTTACAAACGTTTCGACAAATACCGCAAACGGTGTTATAAAAACGTTATTTTTCTGTAGTGTTTTTTTTGACAGTCCAAAATACCGCAGAAATAACGATAAAAAACGAAAAAAACGTTTTTTGGGCGGTATATAACGGCTCTGTAAAAAAACGTTTTTAAGAAACACTGAAAAAAATAACGCGTTTTTAAACCCTACTGATTGGAGATGATGCGATTTAGTTTGGTTTGATGCGACGCCAAATAGTCAGATTTGATGCCTTAAGGAAACGTATTTTCGTCGCGCAATCGTAAAATATTTGGTGTTTTTTATTCAATACACACAGAAGTACTAAATATATATATGTAGGGTTTAGAGCGAAAATGTCGTACAGAAAAGTTGAGAGGAAAAATGTCAAATGAAAAGAGATAGCTATATATTTCATAGTTCAATGCGAGCAGCCCTTGTATATATTCAGTGCTAAAAAATTATGGCAAATTGGATGCTGAACATACCCTATTACAAAAGCTAAACAAAAGTTTTGTTTTCAAACAACTTCAATGATTTATTATTTTTATTTTATTGAACGCAAAAAATGTTGGACATCGCATTTCTCTTTATTTCATATTTGGAATTTTTCGGATTGCAGTTTTGGAGATTTTTCCCAATTCCATAAATTCTTTGACCATTGAGACCATTCGCGGTTCGTCTTCGATGCGCATGAAAGGTACAGTATTGAGAAGATGTGTCATGCTGCCTTTCCCCAATACAATTTCGCGCATAACATCACTTTGCTCCGCCGCGCTACCCTGGTATTTGTTTCGTACATTTTCAATATCAGCCGAATGAACAGTTTTAATGTATTTCTCCCACTTTGCTGCGATTGTCGTTTTTGCGAATGCGGATATCGACTCGCCTGCGTCATAAGCCTTCTTTTTTTCAGGATCGGCTAGAACTGAATATGCCAGGTGTAACGTTGTGAAAGTTTCCTTCGCGCTTTCTTTTTGTGTTTCGTCGACGCGGTCTGGGTGATGAAGTCGGGCCAAACGGTAAAAACTCGACTTGACTATATGTATACAAATTTATATAGATATGTATAATAAGATATAATTCTTTTATTTCAACTATTTACCATCTTGGATCTGCGCAGTCCTTTCGAGTTCAAGAATGCTATACAAATCGATATTGGAATTCATATTAAGTTTTCAAAATTCACTTTTAATACTGTAGAATATTTAATAATTTTGTTATTTCGTTGATCGCAGTCGCAAACGTAAATGAATGTTTTCATCCAATGATATTTTGACATTTGGTTTCTCAAGAACGCACTCTCAACATTTGGAATTAGGTAAATTTGAAGTTTAGTTGAACTATTAAAGACAGGAATTATTTGTTTTTTGAAAATAAGGAACTCATACATTTATTTATTTATGATATTTTTCTTGATAATATTATTACACTCTTATTATATCTTCGTCAGTTTGGGTAATTTTTTTTAGAAAAGTCACATAAATTTGGTGCAAATGTTGCCGGCGAAATAACGAACGGTTCTATCTATGATTGCGATGCGATTAGCGATGCGTCCATTGGAATTCCAAATATTAATTCCACTTCCATAAGCGCTTTTTTATAACCTTTTCTATTCAGTAGTGGAATTACTTTGTTCACATTGAAATGGCAAATTGCCTGGGCTCGGACGAGATTACTGTGACAAAAAAGAACATAAAATACATTAAATATATTGGAATTTCATAGTCAGTAGTCAATACAAATGAAAGACATACACTTGGCCTGTACCAAAGAATTCTACCATAATCGTTTGGCCTGTTATGCTCAAAATTCTGGATGGCCATGGAGCATATCCTGGTACAGTGGTGAGAACAATTTCGTTTATGAGGAATTCTTTATCGGGTGTTTCGTCAAGTTGCTCTTGAAGGAGCATTTTTGATGACTTTCGGCATTTCAACTTTTTCCGTTGCGTGATCGATTCGGGCGAAGTGCGTAAATTTAGAACTTTTTGGCTCTCGCCGGCTTCTTCATTGCGTTTGCGTTTGCGTGTACTCATGTCTGAAGTCACTTGTTGCATCGATGAATGACTCCGGAGCACATATTTTTTTTT
>NW_022595878.1:0-7554 GCF_009176505.1 Sitodiplosis mosellana | reverse complement strand
GGTTGTCAAATCAACTTGATCCGATCAATAGTTTTTGAATTATGGATGTGAAAATGAAATTGACACTTCATAGGTGCGCAAAATACTTACAGGAAAAAACTTGCAGACTCGATTTTAACGATAGAGGTATGGTTCCTTGGGCAAATTTTCTTGGAATGACCCATAGAACACGGAAATCATAGGTATTTGGTCGATTTTTTTCACTCCCTACAAATCGACCCGCCCTAGTATACATATCTTCCAAAATCGTCAAAAACTCTAATGAAGACGTCGCGACATATTGAATGCTTCAAAATAAGTGATGGTATCTATTGCCATACAGGAGTCGAAAGAAGTCTGCTTGCAATTTTTTCTGTTTTGCAAAAGAATCAGGTGTCTTTTCCAGAAAAACTCATTCTCCTATTCAACATTGATGGGGTAAATTGTAGCAAAAGTACAAATTGCTCTTTATGGCTCATTCAAATGAGCATAAAATGTGTGGATCTGGACCCAAGTGTGGTAGGAACCTATTTCGGACGGAGCAAACCAACTTGCAACGAATTTTTGGAATGCTTTGTCGACGAGATTCGGACATTAATCGTAAATGGATTTAATTTCAACCATAGACGATTTCCGATTGAGTGCAAATTTTGCAATGACACACCAGCAAATTGTTTTGTCAGAGCATCTAAAGGTCATTCGGGATTCTATTGCTGTATGAAATGTAAGCAAAAGGGTCTAAAATTGGATAACTGTCTGGTTTTCCCTCAAATTAACTCAGCACTTAGGACTGATGAAGATTTCCGTCAGAGAACATACTCCGAACATCACATTGGTGACTCAATCATAGAAAATATTCCAATCTTGGACATGGTAAAAGATTTTGCGCTTGATGAAATGCATATAGTTCACCATGGTGTCGTCAAAAAACTTATACATTTTTGGATAGCAACTGCAAAAAAAACACAAACTGACCGTATTCGTACGAGAATATCTTTAATTGAATCCCATCGCCCTAAAGAGATTCACCGCACGATAAGAGATTTGAAAAATTATAATCAATTTAAGGCTAAAGAATTTCGTACGTTTTTATTATTCACTGGACCAGTAATACTTGAGAATATTTTAGACAAAAAAAAGTACGAACATTTCATGCTTCTACATGTTGCCATGAAGAAACTCGGAAAGAAAAATTGCCTTGAAGAAATTGAGAGTGTTCGTCCTATTTTGCAAAGATTTGTTGTTGAATTCAAAACTATCTATGGTTTGAATAAATTAACATATGTGGTACATAGTTTGTTACATTTATGTGACGATGTGGAATACAACGGTTCTTTGCAAAGTGCTTATCAATTTGAAAACAATGTTGGCAAAATAGTGCGGACCATAAAACACGGAACAGCTGTAGCCCAACAAATTCATAATCGAGCGTTAGAACGATTAAAAGTAATTTCCTTGAAAACCATAAAACCGTTTGAATTGGGAAATAAGTTTGTGCATCCTCAAGAAAAAAAAGATTATTTCCAGAAAATAACCCTAAATGGCGTCCAAATAGATTCTTCAGATAGAAATCGTTGGTTTCTTACGAAAAATCTAGAGATTTGTGCGTTCAAATATGCCGAAGTTTTCACCGATAAACAAATTAAAATTACTTGCAAAAAGTTAAAGCAAACGCCACAAAATTTCTATGAATATCCGATCAAATCTACTGAATTAGAAATATTTTTTGTTGCCGATTACAATTCATTTGAAAATTTAATTATTTGTCAATCCAAGATTTATTTAAAACTATTCGCCATGCCTTCATCAAAAGGACTTGTTTTTTTTCCAATTTCAAAATAGTATTATTTTTCAGTTTATTATATATAAGCATATATATAAGTCGACCATTTGAGATTAAAATAAAAGATTGATAGTCTTAAGGACTGTAAATATCACATTTTTTCATTTTTATTTTCGAAATTTTATATTATAAATATATTGCAAGTCATATAAGACCTGAATAAATAAATAAATGTGAAAATAAATTTGACTTTGGTATTCATAAAATATAATCCTATCAGTCGAGTTTTTAAGCCCATTTTTCAATCCAGAAGTTTCATTGATGCGATTGCTGTTTTCCATTTCGAAGTGGTTATTTCACTGCTTATTAGTTGGCCGCAGAGCCTTTCGTTTGAGGCGTTCGTTTGTGTGGCGTAAGAACGATTTTATTTTTGCTTCAAAGAACGGTTTCGTACACTCTTTAAAACTTTCAGTACACACGTCTGAAATCGTCTTATTGATTGCGGCAAAACGTCCAGTGAATGACACTTTAGTGTCTGAGCCTTTCCATGTAATTTCTTTCCAAACTTCATCGGATGCCAGAAATTTCATCATATTTCTAATGATGTCTTCGTTGTCGGTGAAATTACATAGGCGCAGTCTAGTCCCCTGAAAATCAAGTTATAATGGATGTAAAATTAAGTTTGTTCAAAGAAATAAATCAAATGACATTACCAACATCTTCTGAACACTTTCGTCGCTTTGGCAGAGATCGTTTAATTTTTCAAATTTCTCCAGGCTGGCACAAGGAAATTCCCGAATCTCAAAAGCAGCGCACGATTCAGATGCTTCAGCCACATAGCTGGCACCCAATTTATCCATGATTCTAGTGAACATCATGGTGTTTTGTTGTTGATATTCTTCGATTCGGTTGACCAAATTTGTAACTAAAAATCATTTTTATGGATAATAAAATCAGTTTATTGTAAATAAACTAAGTCCAAGCAAAGAACCAACGTACTTTCAGTAAGTTCACTTCGGCCACAAAACTCGCAAGTTTGTGCACTATCGTCTTCTGATTGCGGTGCTGAAAATTATTCATTCGTTTATTTATTTATACCCATATTTAATGGATCGATATAATGATACAAGATATATATGAAATTTTATGGTTTGAACGTGACAGATTTTTTTTTTTTGAAGAATTAAAGAAATCTTACATTCCATTTTTTTCACAAACAAAAATATTTTTCTGCATTCACCAGGAACAAACTGATTGCAAAGCAACAAACAGAAAAACGTCACTACACTGAATACCACCTGTCAAACAAATGCTACCAACTATAAGGGCAAAACAAATAATGACAATAATGATTTGATTTCAAAACTTATTTATTCAAAAAATTGAAAGTCAACTGAAATATATATAATAATCAAATATCCACCCGGATTGGATGGTGTGAATGTCATAAACGTCATTATTTTTCAAGTGTTCAGAAGCTTTTTTGCTCACAAATTGACAATGAAAGAATAAATGTTTTCAGAGAGACGAGTTTGGCGGTGTCAATAACTTTCCGTGGCCAGCTCCTCGATTGTAGCCCATTTCCATGAAGCTTGGGTTCTGCTTCTGATTCGGTTTCATTTCATTGCCATCGTTGTCATCGGTGTCCGATTCTTCTTCCAATTTTCCGTAACCGATCTTTGTGTTGTGATGGGATGGAGATTGTTCCATCACCGCTGACACCATTGGATTGGTGTTGTATATCGACACCTTCTTTGTAACCAATTCGCGAGTGTCGTGATCGGTGTCCGATTCTTCTTCCAATTTTCCGTAACCGATCTTTGTGTTGTGATGGGATGGAGATTGTTCCATCACCGCTGACACCATTGCACGGGCTTGGCCCCAATGGGAATCATCGCCAAAGCTTGACGATGCGCTATTTTCGCTGGAGTCCATTTTGTTGGTATTTGCTGTAATTCGCAACAAATTAATTACTTCTGGCTGTATTAAATGATACATATGTATAAACTCGAACTCTTACCGATTATTCACACCGTAACTTGATATTAGTCAATTGATCTCAATCTTCGTATTCAAAACGATTTAGCTTGACCTATGACACTTTCTTGGATTGCAAAGATTTTGTGATGCGCTTAGTTCAAACAAATGACAGATCTGGTTGAATATGCTCTATTCCGACTGTCAAAAAGAGCGGTCACAAAAGATTTATCTCTTTCCAGCATTTTCATGGTATGCAAAGTCTCTCTTAAAGAATATAACTGTTATTATGAACAATGTTTGGTGTTCATATCGTTGTTCATCAGTTTAACACAACGTATTTTGTGATAATTCGCGCCTTTGTCCCAGATTATGAAAGTCCAAATAAAAACAAACTAAACAGAAGCAAGAAAATGTAGAATCTTTTATTCAAAATGTTGGTATATATTCGTTTTCATTAAACACCTTTTTCGTTTACTTTTCAGTCATTTCTGTTGTGATAAATTTTTATTTTCGAAAATATTCAATGATTCCTTTTCCGTAGAAAAAATTGCATTTTGGAAGTTATAATATAATAATTAAATAATTATCTGATTGCTTTTGCTTCATATTGTATGTAATCCAATTTTCTAGGAATGAAAAATATGGCTAAGTTTGGTGGACGAAAACAATTAATTTCGATCATATTAGAATAATATGTATGTTATTTTTTTTTGAAAAACGCCATTGACAACGACGAAAGGTTTAAATTGCCTTATTTGTGCGAAGGCTTGAGCATTTGGCGTTTACGTGTCTGTAAATTTCATTGAATCGTTTTTTTTGTCCTTTGACTCTTTCGTGAAATAGGTCTTTCACAAAACCAAATTTCACGGGATTGAGATGCTGGTATTTGGAATCATCGCTGGCACGCGTAACAATTTTCACACATCCTTCAATCAATTCTTGTGTTGTGAACACGGACAATAAAAGTCTGGATATGAATCGGTAGTCAAAAGCCTCCGTGGATGTTAAGTAATTGGTGTTCATGCCTTTCAGCACAGCCAAATCATCGAATTGAATCTTGATGCTTCCATTCAAATAATATCGATCACCTTTGACCTAAGATATAAAAAACCACAAATTAAAATCAATTTCATATTTATGTAATCGGATTCAGTAATCCTCATTAAGTAGGAATAAAATTATAACATTGTAACTTACATTGGTCGTAAATGTATACATGGCAGCAAATTCATAGTCTTGCTGTTCAGCAACACTAGATATTCCAGAGAAATTGTCGTCTGAAGTCGAATCATCGGTGCAGCTTGATGATGATATATTTGTCGTACCAAGACATTGGCTGAGTTTCCTTATCGCAGCACGCGAATTTTCAAGCTCAATTTTAATCTGGGAAACCACTGAACTGTGTGGTGGTGGGAGAACAAGATCAAGCGGACCTTCTACGAGACCGCTGAAATTGATTTGACCAGGTGTGGCACCAACTGAGCGATTTTCCTTATTTCTAATGAGATAAAAATTAAAGAAAAAACGAGCTAATGAGTGACCAAATTCATTAGCCTAAATAAACACCAATCGCGTCCAAAGAAAAACAATTATCATGATGCGTTGGACGCCCAAGCGATTTTCAATCTTTCAATTGAAAAAATGGTCGAAATAAAAGAACAAACCTTTTGTCCGTCTCAGAAGTTTCAGTTTTGATTTGTGGTTCGTTCCAGCCAATGGGTCGAGGCATTCGGAATGACCCAATTCGATTTATCGGCCGCTCCAACGGTTTGTTGGATGATTGGCTACCGAAATTGATTTGACCAGGTGTGGCACCAACTGAGCGATTTTCCTTATTTCTAATGAGATAAAAATTAAAGAAAAAACGAGCTAATGAGTGACCAAATTCATTACGCCTAAATAAACACCAATCGCGTCCAAAGAAAAACAATTATCATGATGCGTTGGACGCCCAAGCGATTTTCAATCTTTCAATTGAAAAAATGGTCGAAATAAGAGAACAAACCTTTTGTCCGTCTCAGAAGTTTCAGTTTTGATTTGTGATTCGTTCCAGCCAATGGGTCGAGGCATTCGGAATGACCCAATTCGATTTATCGGCCGCTCCAACGGTTTGTTGACTGATATGCGATCAAAACTGACCTGTTCAGTAGCTCCAATTGAAGAGGTTTTAAGTCTAATGTAGAATAATTTAAATTTTAAAAAAAATCGGCCTATCGTCAACAAATGTTTTTGGTAAAAAATCACACCTTTTTTCACTGTACGGCAAACAAGCATAAGAGGCAAAAAAATCATTCAATCTGAAAATAGTTCGAATAAAATTTAAGTGAAATGTACACAAATTGGTTTTAAAACAAAATAAAATTCACCAAATTATATACTGATAATGATATATATGTATATATTCAAACACACCTTTTCCGACCATCCTGTAGATTCCACTTCTTCGGTGTGTTCAATTGAATGTTTCTTTCTTGAAGCATAGTCGGCGGTTGAGCTGTTTGTTGTGAAATGGATTTTTGGTTTCGGATGGACACGGTGTTCGCCGAATGGAAAGTCATCGGTTGAGCTGTTTGTTGCTCTGAGACTGGTGCTCGTTGAGTCAGACTGGACGCGGAGTTTGAAGTGGATGAACTGTGGAGTTGATATTTTTGTCACATTAACATCAGTCAATTGATATTTGCGAATAGACGAAGAGCGACGGTTGAACATTTAATAAGTTCTTTAAACAACAATGTAACACTATAGAAAAAATGTTCAATGTTTCTCTCACTTTACATACCTTTGCTCATCCGATTGATCAATTAGATCAATTTTTTCAGTGATAAACCGTACTTTCAAAGGCCGACTTTTCTGATAATTGATTGGGTAATAGCTCCGTGTCTTCTGAGCTGCAGCTTCTGCGGCTGACTTGTCTCCTGGTGAATATAATGAACCAAAAATTTATTCTGAATTGCTATGTCACTGTAGCAACCTAACCTCAAATTGATATATCGTTCATGAATTGTATGAAAACCGCAGAAAAAAATTCGTAGGTATAATTATTTAAATGAATCAAATTTCCATTCAATGATCATTAAAAACTGAATAAAATCATTTTTCTCAATAAAAATAAAATGCCAAAAAGAAAGAAATATGTTTTATGTTTCATTCACGTAGCATGTTTTCAACAATTGCACCAATTAGTACTTGCAAGTCATTTGCCAATAAAAACTAACCTCACAAAATAATGTTCATGGACAAATGTATGTACAGAACCGTAGCATAAATACGTATAATGAATTACATTATAAATAATGTTTAAAATTAAAAATGATTGAAATCAAATCGTAGCGAAACCTATCAATTGGAACCGATGAAGAATTTGGATTATTTGATTTGAAAAAAAATTGTGCTTACCATGTTGTGATATGAAAAATCCATAGTAGCAAGCGTCAGATGGCTGAATAAAATATTTCGTTTCCAGATGGAAGTTTGGGATTTTATTTTGATCAGCACTTAAGAAAATTTTTGTACTTTTTTTTCGATTTTTATGTTGGACCCAGTCCGCCGGTACGGCTAATTTTCGCCGATTTTGCAAGAGAACAACACAATACATCTTTCTCACAGTATTCTTTACATTCGACTGACACTTAAAAACTATGAACATTGACAAATTACAATATGGACATCACAATGAAGTTGGCTACAGTGCGAGCATCCGACGTTCCGCAGTGCGATTATCCGACGGTATACGCGTTGGCGTATATGCGCGTTTGTCCCGCCGGGTCACCACTCATCATTGTCCCAAAAAAGAGCACAGATGGCAAACCCAA
>NW_022595877.1:0-1681 GCF_009176505.1 Sitodiplosis mosellana | reverse complement strand
AAGTGTACTTGCACTGAAATCAATTGTGACCTCAAGAATTGATGATTTGCATGTTTTAAATCAAGTGTACCATACTTCTCACCACCTTAAATGCCTTTTCGTTAAGGTACAGATCCAAATTACGATTTTTCTGTAAACAGATGTGTACCTCTTACAATAAATCGAAAGAGGGAAGTCACAGCACTATGTTGAAGTCCCTTGATGACACTTCATGAATTGTTTATGTGTGTAAGTGTCGGAACATCTGTGAGCTGACACTTTTGACAGCAGTCGACTCACTTGCAAACAACTTCACATGTATTTGAATGAATGTTCAGAATTTCGTTCACTACAATCATTTTCAAACGAAAATATTACATTTTAGATTGAAAAAAAAAAAATATTATAAACATTACTATCATTATTATTATAGGGGGAGTATGTGTAAGTTGACCCACTTTTTAAGTTGACCCACCCCGCCGATTTTATATTTTGACCTACAAATCGTCAATTTGGCTAGTCTCAATCGATTTAGAAACGTCAAAAACCAATATAAAAGTAGTTCCCAAGAGTGAATACGCTTCTTAAACGGCTCGGATCGGCTCATAAAAAAAATTTGCAAAAAAAATCATTTTTATAAAAACTAAATTTTTTCGGACCATCATCCAGTAGACAATTTCAAAGATATCAGCAAAGCGAGTATAAGCTTTCTTTACTAGTTTTTCGTGTATTTTCATAATCCGAAGTCATTTTACACATATCATTACATGGCGAAATTCTTTCCGTGCATATTGAAATGTCGACCAATTTTGTAAGTTGACCCACCCGAAAAAAAATCGGAAAAATGAGACAACTATTCAGCGTAAACACTCAATATACGAGATTCATTGAATTTTAATGATTTTCCAATCGTTTTCGGGTTTGAAAAACACGAAAAAATCGATGAAATATAAAAAAATAGAGAATATGTATTTTTTACTATTTCTATATTTTTCTACATTTTTTCATTGTTTTTCGTAGTTGCAAAGGCCGAAAACGATTGAAAATCCAACGAAATTCAATGAATTTCATATATTGAGTTTTTATACTGCATGTTTTTCAAAAAAAAATAGGGTGGGTCAACTTACAAAGAAAAAATTTTGTTGCCAAAAATCAGACCTCTTAGAAAATTGACCGAAATGTTTTGTTTTTACAACCAAAACTAATGAATTTCCTGATCGAATTGTAACTTTTTCGGCTCTCTTTCCAATGGTATATCAAGTGTGCATTTATCTTCATTCCATAAAAATTTATGACTAAAATGATTAGTGCGGGTCAACCTACACATAATTCCCCTAATAGTATTTTTTGTTATTTTACTATTATTTTTACTATTTCAAATACATTTTGTTCAAAAAGAAATGAAAAGCATTCACAACAATAAAATACAACCAACTTCGTACTGTGTACACATCTGATGTGACAAATGGTGAGTGTACCACAATGTGTGGTACGCACATACACACAGTTTACACTAATACATAGATCTGAGGCTGGCATGACGTTCACTCTTTGAAGTGTACTTGCACTGAAATTAATTGTGACCTCAAGAATTGATGATTCGCATGTTTTAAATCAAGTGTACCATACTTCTCACCACCTTAAATGCCTTTTCGTTAAGGTACAGATCCAAATTACGATTTTTCTGTGAACAGATGTGTAC
>NW_022595876.1:0-2025 GCF_009176505.1 Sitodiplosis mosellana | reverse complement strand
TCGTATCTGTGTATTGAGCGACGAAAGTCTCATTTTCATTCCAAGCTTATCATATAGTTTTATTTCTTTCTTTTTTTCTTTTTTTTCTTTTTTTTCTTTTTTTTCTTTTTTTTCTTTTTTTTCTTTTTTTTCTTTTTTTTTCTTTTTTTGATAAAGTTTTACCATCTAAAACTAAGATGATCGTTTTGTTAAAGAAAATTGTACTAAAAAATAAAACAAAATGAAATCAAACCAGCTTCTTTAATTTTTCTTTGAATATTTTCAAGCATTATAATAAGGAATCTAATGGAAAATTTTCTTATTGTAGACTTTCATTTGTTGTTAACGGTACGTCTAAATTATTCATTAGTTTTGTTACTTCTGTTAATGAATAATTCGAGTTCTTTATGAGTTCTGGAATGGTTTTGAGAAGATCGATTCGAACTCATGATGAAATGATGCTTCGAGTACGATGAGCGTGTTGGACATAATTAGAGAATGTTATGGTCGAATCTATTGTGTTGATAGTTTTGAAATGGAATTCACTCATGAAATAACCATTATGCTACAAAAATTGGTTCAGTCGAGTTTTGTCGTAGATCAACAGCCACCTCAAGTCATAACCGAAGGCAAAAGGTAAAATTATCACCCTTTGGACGGTTCGTCCGATTGATTTTAAAGTAAAAAATAGAAATATTTGACGATTAATCGAAACAAACTTTTGTTATTTTGTAAATGTACAGATTTGATGCCTGTGTGCGCGTGCTTCTGCCCGAATACATTACAATTTACGAAGAAGAACTACCAAAGGTCACCGTTTCAATTTTATCGGGTAAGGTTCAAGTTTAAGTTAGAAATTAACCGAAATATTGTGAATAAATGCCACACACACACACAAAATTATGTAGTAGAAATTGAGGTCAAGTAATTTTTTCCTATTAGCAAAAAACGTTGGGCGTTCAGAAAAAAATCACTTAACTTCAATTTCTAGTACATATTTTTGTGTGTGAATAAACTTTGATCAACATTTTGAAAACATGTCATTTTCCATTTCTGAAATAATCAGAATCACAAAAAAGCCAACAGCATCAACAGCAACGCCCTGATAATGCAAATTCGGGTATAATCGATATGGATGAATGCTGTTTTACAATAAGTCCATCGAACGATCAGCGTTCAGTATGCCATTTAAGTAAAATAACACTGAGAAATATTAGAAGAGACACCAATAAAAGGACCAACAAATCTGTGATGGATGAAAAGTTCTGTCTGCTTTTTGAAACCGAATTAAAATTTAACATCTCGTCAGTTCGTGTAAGTTAATATTTCCAAAATGTGTCAATTCAAAAGGAATTTTTATTGAATTTAGCTTATTCTTCTTTCCATTTCATTTATTTTATTTTTTATCTGTTTTACGTCGTATTTCAACAGGTGTGGACCATGTCAGTTCCGGTGACGGCTGCATCGAACGTATGTCAAAAGAAAGATGGTTTGGCAACCATCGCATGGGACAATGCATTCTTTGAAATTGGTCGAACTACATTTGATGTTCCAACTCAAGTGCCGTGGTCACTAATGGAACGGGCGCTAAGCATGATTTTCTACCATCAAACTGGCTGCTATTTGACAGCAGATCACTTGCAAAGCTTGTGTAAGTATCATTTAAGCCGATATTTTTACATTTCAAACCTTGAAACCTAACTGAAAATGGCATTTGCAGATGAAAAAGTGTTTGGCCCATCGCCAAGGGAGCACCGTTCGATGTCGTGGAAACAATTTGGAAAGGCTCAACTGCAACCACGTACGGATTTCTCATTTTTCACTTGGTTCTACGAAGCAGCGAAACTGACGCGAGTGCATCTCAGCGATGAATGGCAAAAGGGACTTATCATTCAAATTATGTACGAAGCAATTCGATCCAATGGTGCGAATTCATCCGAAAGATTGAATCTCATCTGCAGAATCGATCAAATTTAAAAATCTTTGCCTGCAATTCAATTGATGCGGTTGAAATGAAAATGAGACTTTCGTCGCTCAATACACAGA
>NW_022595875.1:0-4987 GCF_009176505.1 Sitodiplosis mosellana | reverse complement strand
TGTTGGAATTTGACACTTTCAAACATTTTGCAACGTAAAAATCAACTTAGTTTTCTCTGTGCACCGTAGTCCATTCACTGGCTTGTGCAGAAAGTAAGCGTAGGCCAGTTATAAGCATGCGTGCGTTTAACGCAGTTGAACGTCTATACAATGTTTGAAGTTTCATAGTCAGACAAGTGACAGTTCAGCGCGCTATGAGTAACAACTTACAAGTTTTGTTGAAAAAGACTGATACAAAATTAAACATATTTTCAGAATAGAAAGGTAGAATAAAAATGTTTTTAGTGGCAACGATTATTGAATCAATGGAAAATATTGTTTTTCCTTTCGAATGGGTAACCGGAATGCATTTGGATGAAAACATTTGTGATGGTGTTAATCAGTCGGATGCGTATTTAGCATTCCATTCACCGAATCAAAACAAACAAGCAGATTTCGGAATTGTGATTAAAGATCGATTTGACGAGCACAACGACGCGTGCTATTTTGTGAGTCCGATTCTATTTACCGGTAAGTTAACAACTCAATAGTATTAAATTAAATTCAAAATATGGAATATAAAATGATCAACAAACAATATAACCTCATTTTCATTGGTTTCAGCCTCTCGTGAAATTGCCAACAACTATGCATTGGGTGCGCGTAAGATTTCAAGAAAAGCCTATTCTAAACAAAAGTTAAAACGAGCTCATCATTTTGGTGATGGTCACACTGAGCTCGCCCAGTCAAATTTGGATCCGAATGACAGTGGCGATGAAGACAATAAGGCTGCCGAGGCAAAGAAGATAGAAGATAAGTTACGTGCCATGAACAACATAAGCATCGATTTACTTGATGAAGAAATATCCGTTATCCAAAATGCATTAGACATTAGTTTGGATGAACAAAGCGACTCTGATTCGAATTCCGTTTCTCCAATAAACAACACATCGGCCGAGCAATCATTAGCTACCGATCTGGACTTATTTGATCACATCACACCATCTGATTCTGGCGAAGTATCAACAGCTTCGGCACGAAGCGACAACGTTTCGGACAACCAAGACGGTGAGATTGATGAGGTACAAAGCGACCCTGATTCGAATTCCATTTCTCCAATAAACAACACATCGGCCGAGCAATCATTAGCTACCGATCTGAACTTAATTGATCACATCACACCATCTGGTTCTGACGTAATGTCAACAGCTTCGGCACGAGGCGACAACGTTTCGGACAACCAAGACAGTGAGGTTGATAGCGACTCTGATTCAAATCCCGTTTCTTCACCAACAGTCATCGATCATAATTCACGAGATGTCTTAATTCCAAACAGCAAAAATGAAGCCCAAACAGTTGGAAATGTGCCGAGTACACCCATTACACCCATTCCACATCATTTTCATCGAATGGATCCTGATCTATATGGCGCGCTTGTTTCTCGCCAAAAAAATCTAGTTGATACAAAAAAAAGATGTTCCTTATCCCAATGTTGAGGAGTCAACCTCAACTTCAAACACCACAGCTGTCGATGAAAGCACAATCAAATATATGCTCGATGTCATTCATTTGTATTTTCCTGGACATTGCGATTTCGTAAGTTCAAAGTTAATATATCATTTGTTGAGTTATGTTCATTTAATCAAACTTTTTTTTCGTATTTGCAGAAAAATGGTGTGTTCACTTTTCCCGAATATGACATCAGTTTGAAATTCGGCGTGGTTAATGAAATAATGGACTGGAAAAAATCGAACGCTTGCAGCTCGATACTTTTCGATAGACGATTTGTATCTGTACTGTTTAAAGTAATTGTTGGATAAAAATTGATGACGAAAACATCTAAGAAGAAACAAATCAACTTCATTAAAGGTTGGTGTGCCTACACAAATAAAATGTTGACAAATAGTTATGTTTCTTTTGGTCTTTTCAGGAGCATTTTCTTTGCGAGTAGGCAACAATCCATACCGCTTAATGAAGTTCATGGAGTACTTAAATTTGTGATTGAATTCGTTTTATAATATTTTGAATCCATCATGTGCTAAAATCTGAATAAATTTTATGATTTGTATTCAAATGTAATACCATCATGAATATTGACGTTGTTTAATGTTAATTAAATATTAGACCTCGATTAATAGTCCAAAATAATACTATTTTTATTTAAAGAATATGTTCATATCCATGGAATATTGTTTTCATTAAATCAACCTGAAATGTACCTATAGTGAATCCAACGTCACTTTGAAATGAGTTAATAAAATCATAGTTTTGGTTTCATTATTCGGATGAAGTGGAACAAACGTCATGGATTTCAACGAGATGGAAATTTTTCGCTCTTCTTATGTTCCATTAATCTACACACATTAGTCCAAAATTATTCATAAATTACAATAAAGTTTCGATTTTGCAACTATTCAAATGAAGCATTAATAGTTAATTATAGCGATGTTTTAAGCTACAGCTTATAAGTATTTCTGGCTTCAGAATAAATTCAGTGGTAGTATGTTCCTATTTATTCGTGATGAATGCTATTGGCACCGCCAAATCAAGGTAATCAGTGGCAGAACCGAAATTCCTCTTCCCGGTGGTATAAAATCCCGCGATGTCTAAACAAAGAAATAACGTAAATAATGATACACTAGAAGAATTTTTTTTATTTGCCTTGTTGAGTAAACAGTTTGACGGCAGGAGGAACCGTGTGGCACCACAGCTTTTCACGTACGGTATTTGCTTCGCGCAATCGAGTTTTGACAATATTCTCCCATACGAGATAAGACAAATGCATATCGTTCAATGGCAAACACACCTCGGCATCAAAATCTTTAAAATCAAATCATTATATTTATGTTAATTTAGTAAAAAAGAATAATTATTATAATATAAAGTACCTGCCGTTAAGACTAAAGATTGCTTCTTTCGGGTGCCTGTAGTTTTGAGTTCAAAAGTGATTTGGCAACTTTCAAAACTCTTATTTTTCGTGAATAACAATATGTCGTCGCCCAGCTTTGTGTGAACATGATCAGCTAATCCTAATTCCAGAATTTTAGCTTCAAAACCATTTGATGTGTAAACCTTTCCGTTGAAATCAATTTGCACATGATTTTTTGTTGTAACAACCCGATATAATGGCCCTGAAGTCACTTGACGGCGATCCAAGCCTTTCTCGCAACCTGCCATGAGCAACTCTGATTGACGGCCGAACAGCTTCAATAGGTTTTCTTTGTTCGCGATGAATTATTTTGTTTTGAACCCAGCATCTCGGCAGTACAATTTCTGAATCCAGAATTCATCTGATCCGATGATCTTATGACAGAGCCCACACTTAAATGTGAAATCCATTGCGGATGGAACTAACATCTTGAATTGTGATGTTTTCACGACGCGATAGTCATTCTAAATGGTAATATTGGCACTACTTAATGACGTACCGAAACGATAGCTGTTCAGTTGTTCAAACATCTAGCGCCAATTTGCGCCAACTTTGACAATTGACAGCACTTTGGTGATTTGTAGCTTTCTTGATCGCCTTTTTCTGTATTGGTTACGATTTCACATATGCCTTCATGTTCTGCATATACAGCTGTGCCATTCGGAAGCTTTAATTCGATTTTCTCGTTCAGTTTATCGAGCTTGATGAATTGTTTTTTGTCGTTGCAGATATGACGAGTAGCACCTGAATCGATGATCCAATCAAATACTTTTTCATTTTGGTCGATCGATAAAATGAAATTCATATTTTCGCTTGTGCTAGTTTCTGGAGCTTCGGAATTCCTTTCTTTCCTTGCCTTTAGCGTTCTGCAGTCCCTAATTCGATGACCCTTCTTCTTACAATAGTAGCAGTAGAGGCTGGCTTTCTCCTTAGACAATTAATAAACTTTTTCTTCTACGTAGTCTGGATCGTTTTCCTGTCTTTGCCATTCGTCAATTAACTTTGACTGAACTAAGCTCCACGTTAAATCCCTTTTGTCTCGGGCTTCTAACGCTGTCACGAGAGTGGAGTATGATTTTGGCAAGCTCGCGAATAACATGCCGATCTTCCAGATTTCAGGGCTTCTTCTCCCAAATCAGCAAGTTTCTGGAACAAATTTACTAAATGGTCAATGTGACGTTCCACTTTTTCGCCTGGTTGCATTCTCAACATCGCAATGAGTTTGTAGAGGGATATTTTATTTGTCAATGTATCCTTCTCATACATGTCCTTCAGAGCGTTCCATGTATCTAGAGCTGTAACTTTCCCACGGATATGAACGAGCTGATTATCATCAATCGAAAGACCGATTAATGCACGAGCTTTCTGATCTTTCTTGTCCCATCGAGCAGCTTTTCTCTGAGTTTGCTCGTTTCGTTCATTGATGATGACTTCCCAAAGGTCTTCTTTGATGAGAGTCAATTCCATCTTTACTTTCCATGTAAAATAATTT
The DNA here is from genome assembly GCF_009176505.1 of Sitodiplosis mosellana. Classification (NCBI taxonomy): domain Eukaryota; kingdom Metazoa; phylum Arthropoda; class Insecta; order Diptera; family Cecidomyiidae; genus Sitodiplosis; species Sitodiplosis mosellana. The sequence goes on along the minus strand of NW_022595875.1, from coordinate 587 downwards.
TTGTTATTCAGCTTTTCGATAGTGTTTTTTGATTCGATGATTTCAACGAATAGTTTTTAGATAAATTTTCAAAAAATTTCACGGGTTACTATTTTTTATTTTTGGAATAATGAGTGGCCCATAACCAATGTTAACTATGTTTTGTTCAAGAATGAATATATATTTCGAAGTAGTTCGTTCTTATATAGTATTACATATTTGAAGTATAAGGCAATGCCTTCTACAATTCTTGACGTTGTTTAGTTTGTTTCAACTGATTCATGTGGTGCCCGAATTTTCCCATACGATTTGGGACCGATCCAACTCTTAAAGCAAATGCACCTGGAAAGAGGAAATACCAAAAGAACATAACTATTTACAGATTTACAGGCAATAACATATTATTAACTATACTTAATAACATAATATTAACGGCCGATATATTGGTCCAACATAACATAATAATAACGTTATTAAGATTCAGCATAATAATAACATAATATGTTATGCGTTATATCGGGTGTTATCTTAATAAATCCTAAGATTCGGCGGTAATAACATTTTATTAACTATAATAATAACATATTATTAAGATGGATTTATTAACT
>NW_022595874.1:0-5415 GCF_009176505.1 Sitodiplosis mosellana | reverse complement strand
CAGGTCACAAAAATGTCGCCGAGGTTCTCCTCAACAAAGGCGCCAGTATGGATATCATGAGTCTTTTTAATAATACACCTCTTCATTATGCTGCTATGTATGGTAATGTTGAATAGTTATTTCCACAAAATAAAGAATCGGTTTGATCTTTTTCATCGATCCAAATTATTTCTAAGGTCACAAAAATGTCGCCGAGGTTCTCCTCAACAAAGGCGCCAGTATGGATATCATGAATCTTTTTAATAATACACCTCTTCATTCAGCTGCTGAATATGGTAATGTTGAATACTTGTTTTCATTAAATAAAAGATTGATTTGATCTTTTTCATCGATCTAAATTATTTCTAAGGTCGCAAGGATGTTGCTGAACTTCTCATCAAAAAAGGAGCCAAAGTTGATATTAGAAATGTTGAGAATCTAACACCTCGTCAGTTAGCTGTTAACCATGGTACTGCTGACTAAATTAATAACCGCTTTGATCTTTTTCATTGATCTGTATTATTTTTCAGGTCACGATAATGTCGCCAACCTTTTAATCGGTAAGTAAAAGAAACCACATTAATATTGCAGAACAATTGGAATAGATTCAATATGCTGCCAACAATGGTAATGTTGAATATTTTACTTTTCCGTACACTTTGTTAAGGGAATTAAAATGGAAAGATTTTTTCAATATTTATTTAACCCTCAACTGCATGAATTTTTCCCAGAGCTGGGAATTTTTTTCATGGTTTATTTTGATGAATAATTAACGGAAAAAATATTGGTTTTTCCGAAAAATGAAGAAAAATGTGAAAATTGGGTGGAAAACTGTTGCCCGCCAAAAGGCGGTTTCATGCAGGAAAGACATAAAGAATTCGAAATTTTGTTCCTAATTTGTCAATGAAAATATCAAACTTGATTTAGAAAATGAATGAAAAAAGAACAAAAACTGAATGGAAACGATCGAAATCATTCAAGATTGCATTGATTGGGTATGAAAATCATGGAAAGATGATGTGGTTGAGTTTTATTTGACATTGTGTACATAACCTTGTGTTTCAGAAATTGCATGTATTTTTGCCGTCCCAATCTAAAAAAGACACCAATGGCCCATTGCCCCAAATTGTCAAACCGAACTTTACCTTTTAGTGAGTTCGTTTTCTTCTGAGGTTTTTGCGAAACGGCTCCGGCCTGGACGCTTCAGAGCGTCTATTCCGGAGGGATGCACCTATCTGTGCAATTTGTTGTTGTAATTTGATAGTTCGAACTCCCACCGCTTACGTGTACAATGCAAATCAAATGTATTTCAGTGTGGCGCTAGTAGCATGTAGTTTGCCTTAGACGCAGCTCTTGTCTATTCCCATACAACACAAAACTTTGATGGTCATTGCAAGCAATACAATTTGGCACTGTAAATGCGTTGCAATTACGCTTCAGGCGCCTGAGTTAGCAAATTCAGCTCAGCTTAGGTCAGGAAGCAGTGAAATAGCACTCTCTTATTGAATGTGTTTAGTCGAATCATGATTGAGCTATGAAAAATTGTATGCATATCAAATATTACCACTGCAATTCGAGTTCTAAAAATTTTCAATCTTCGAAAAAATCGGTCTTTCCTGCATGAAACTGCCTTCAGGCGGGCTCCAAAAAATGAGGGGAAAGCCCTCGTGAAAATGGAAAATTCTGGAAAATTCTGGAAAATGTTGGTTGATTCGTGGAGAAAAAACTCCAATTTTATCATAAAAGAATTCCCGGCGCCAGGAAATAACAAAAAGAGGGTATCTCACTCACCGGCGTTGGCGTTACTCAAACAGAATAATTTGTATAGAAGAAAAAAGAAGAAGTTTCACGTTGATCGCGATCCACATTTGCATAAGTTTGGCCCTCAATTTTTTCTTGAAATTTCCTTGAAATTTATTTTGTATGGGATGTGTAATCGATTCCAATTGACTTCAAACTCTCAGATTCTTATTTTTTCGCCATAAATCTTAGAAAGTTTAAAGCCATTCGGAATCGATTTACAAGTACCTCCCATACGAAATTGTCGAAATTTCAACTAAAATGACCGATTTTCACTGAAAATATGCTATATAATACAAAATATGAAAAAAAAGTACGAACAACTGTACGGAAAAGTACGGGATTACGAATGTAATTCTCTTTATATTTTCACAAAACAAGAAATCGTTTGATCTTTAGTCGATCTGTATTTTCCAGGTGACAAATAGCTGAATAATCGGATGATTTCCTTCGATTCCCGTTTTCGATTGTCCTGCAGAAGAATTATTCCAATAATTTTTTGTCAATCTTTGACCACATCAATTTGTGTGGTCATGGTCAACCATATTAATATTGTTGCTTTGTTCAACCATCAACTATTCTGTTACGCTTTTAAATAGAAGATATCATTTTGCTGCATTTGTGCAACCTTAACTGTTTGTATGTAATAAGTAGGTATCATTGGAAAAATAAACTTTTGTCAATCACAATTACAACGTAGTTTCAACGCATACTTACTCAGAGTAAGTTACTCTCTGAAAAATACCAGACTTTTTAATTTACCCACTTCCACCACTAATGTAGACACTACTCAATGGAGCAACGGACTTGTCGTCAAACACGTAGATATAGCATTTCACTCTATTTAGTGATTTTTTAGTTGCCGAAAAACCGTTTATGCAGTGTACTCGATATTTAACGTGAAATACTAATATTCCGTAAGCCAACATTGTTGCATTTTTCATTTGAGCGCAGATTTTAGCTTGTAAGGTGATCAAATCGGAAATTGATTTTTGTTCAGTTTTCAGCACATGAAATGGTGCCGCGAAGTCATTATTATAATTTACTCAAATTCTCAACGAGAGAGCTACTTATTGACTCTACAATTTTAGAATCGACAACGATTCCAATGCTTTATTTGCTTAATTCGGTCATCCGAATACTACGAGCAAATACTCCAATGAAAAATCCAAAACGCATCGCTTAGAGTAAATGTCAATTTTTGGCAGTTTGACCATGGTTTTCTATGAAAGTATTGATTTGGATGTGCGTCCGTGTGTCTGTCGATTTTTTCGACCACCCACAAATCCCGATATGCATATGCCTAAGTTGTAGCTTGTGTCGGGGCACATCGGAACCCGTCCTCAGATTGACGTTTGCATTACAGGAGAGCTGGCTATGGCTTCACAACCTGCATGTATACGATTTTTTGAAGTATTTATTTCGCATACTAGATCAACTCAGACGCCCATCGGACAAAGTTGGCTTGTAATCATTTGAGAAGACCTTAAAAATAACTCCAGTTGTTTGTCTATTAAATTGCTTATAAGCCGTATACGGTATTAAATATTAGAATTATATTTTGTTGGATTTGGACTCTCTGAGAAATGCGAGACTTTTTAATTTACCCACTGTCACCATCAATGTAGAATACTACACTATTTCAAATAAATTATCGATTAGAACGACGACCGAATTGGCTTTCATTTCAAAATCAATTCTTTTCTTAATATTCTTGATTTAATGAGATAAAATGAAATTTTAGCGATAATATGAAAAACGCACACCACGGAGGACCTTTAAGCTTTTGACCAGAACAAACGCCATCTAACGATGGCATTATAACTAGTTTGACCGTATTTAGATAGTTAAGCTTAAACGAAAATTCAATGCTAGGTAAAAACTTCTTGAAAAGTGCTTGATAAACTTAATAAAATGAATACATTTTTCGATCTTTGACACAAACGGAACAAGTTTTTTTTCTCAGTATTAGTGATATTTCTCTCGAATCTGTGCCATAGATTTTTTACCACTACGAAGAATTTATTTCATGGAAACAAAAAGTTGGCTGTGTTGGTACGAAATGCGACAGTTACAGATTTTTTTCTTTTTTTTGTGATTTGTATCGGATTGTAAGTATATCTTTACGTGTGTGTTCATTGGAATTTCAAACTAATTGAGGAGCTGTCTATATTTCTATGGAAAGTGTTACTGAGTATGGATATGATTTTGCATGAGATTCGCTTGTAACTTTTTAGAGGAATGCGTAGATTTGTATAGATATCATCGTATCCTATCTATACCTTATTGAGTGATGTAAAGTAAATGTGATACCGTATATCCTTGCATCAACTAACACTGTAGGCTACAGTCTGTAGCTATTGAACAAAGCAACGCAACCATGGTATGTGAGCCTGAATGTAACGCAAAGGTATGAGTCATGTCGTTTGATCATTCACATTCTAATTTACATCATGTAAGCGACGGTTGATCTGTGGTCAACTTTGGATCGACTTTGAAACGGAATGTGTTTTGTGCATGCAGCGAAAATGTGAAAATTTTTAAATTTGAACAGCTACGTGCCATAGTAACACCACTCAACCCTTCAAGCGTGAAAAATATTTACTTTTTTAATTTTTGTATTGAATTTGTAGTTTAAAGAAGGTGATGAAAGAATAAATGTAAACATCTGATATTTTCAATGCAAAACATTCGATGTGAAACGCAAAATTAAACACACGTGCACAGGTGGAATTGTAAATTCATCAATTGTTTGACATTGTTATCTTGAAAAATGTGTGCGATAATATTTTGTGGGCTTTAATTAGAATTACCTTATTGAGTGATGTAAAGTAAATGTGATACCGTATATCCTTGCATCAACTAACACTGTAGCTATTGAACAAAGCAACGCCACCATGGTATGTGAGCCTGAATGTAACGCAAAGGTATGAGTCAGGTCGTTTGATCATTCACATTCTAATTTACATCATGTAAGGGACGGTTGATCTGTGGTCAACTTTAGATCGACTTCGAAACGGAATGTGTTTTGTGCATGCAGCGAAGATGTGAAAATTTTTAAATTTGAACAGCCACGTGCCATAGTAACACCACTCAATTTTCAATGCAAAACATTCGATGTGAAACGCGAAATTAAACACACGTGCACAGGTGGAATTGTAAATTCATCAATTGTTTGACATTGTTATCTTGAAAAATGTGTGCGATAATATTTTGTGGACTTTAATTAGAATCGTCATTGTACGTGGATTGAATCATACAGTGTGTTGCCCACCGACGTGGCCACACTTGAAAAGTATATAAGAGGATGCGTTCGATTCGCATGTCCATCAAACAGTTCTTACCAATTGATACGTTCATAGTAAACTTTCAATAGTTCGAAGCTAGAAAAATGCTGAGTCGAAGTTCTTTCACACTGCTGCTCGTTGGCTTGATGGTATCCGAGGTGAGTCGACAATTTCAGTCGTTTTTTTTTAAATTTTTCATGTTTCATACTGTTCGTGGACAATTTGTGATAATTTTTTCTGAAATAATTTAAAAAATGAAAAGTGTCCATTTTTCAAGTTCTTAAACTGAAAAAATTCTTCTATTCCAAAAAAATGTCCACCGGAAACTTTTATTGTATTAAAAACAGTT
>NW_022595873.1:0-1743 GCF_009176505.1 Sitodiplosis mosellana | reverse complement strand
TGAGAGCAAATGAGACCTCTGGTTGAAATTCGTTTCTTAGTGTAATTATACGTGTTTGGTGTGTTTTATCACTCTTCAAATGCCCTGTTAGCGGCTTTTTTTCCACTGAATTCAAATTTACCTACCGAATCAAAACATTGGTGGTAATTCAACATTTTACCTCCAATGAAAAAATTACTTCGGCAATTTGTTATTTTGCCTACTACTTCTGACCAATTCCGAGAACGGCACATTTAAAGGTGTCAATAGGACAGATTTTGTCCGTCCGTCCTTTTGTGATTTTTTTTCGGACGGACAATTTCATTTTGTCCGTCCGTTTCGAATTCCAGGACGGACAAATTTATTTTGTCCGTCCGTTTCGAATTCAAGGACGGACAATTCCATTTTGTCCGTCCGTTTAGAATTCCAGGACGGACAATTTTATTTTGTCCGTTCGTTTGGGATTTAGGACGGACGGACGGACGGACAAAATATATCAAACGGACGGAAACGGACAATTTTTAAACGGACGGACAAAAATTTGTCCGTCCTATTAATGATTGGTGTCCAAGTTATCATTAGCAAAACTGGGACAAAATGAAGACGATGCGATTAGTTTTTTGTAAGTTGGAGTTAAGAATGTACGTATAATTTTTGATTGAAAAAAAATTGAATAAAAAACAAACAATGTTCATTTAAAAAACAGTGTTTATTATTTCTCCTATTTGGTCTTGACCAATTCTTGAATGAATTTCAGAGATTCTTTTTCAAGTAAAATTAAATTCCAACACTTGGAAAACGTTTTTATACATAAAGCACAGTATTTGTCAGTCACAATTTGTACGTTATCACAAAAAATTACGAGCTACAATCATATTATTCACACTATCGGGAAGAAGCATGCTCCACTGTGGAACGCCGGTCAAGACTTATTGGTTTCCACGGTATTGTGAGCGTTTCGTGACTTGGCGCATCGAGATAAATTTTCTATTGCATCAAATCAAATATTTAATTTTTTCCTCTTCTTTTTCTATTCGATCACTGTGGTTCATTTTTTCTCATTCTTTCATGAGCAATCGTATGGTCTCCTAATGTGATAACGAACACCAATCATTGATAGGACGGACAAATTTTTGTTCGTCCGTTTAAAAATTGTCCGTTTCCGTCCGTTTGATATATTTTGTCCGTCCGTCCTAAAAATATGTCCGTCCGTCCGTCCTAAATCCCAAACGGACGGACAAAATGAAATTGTCCGTCCTTGAATTCTAAACGGACGGACAAAATGAAATTGTCCGTCCTTGAATTCTAAACGGACGGACAAAATGAAATGTCCGTCCTTGAACCCCAAAACGGACGGACAAAATGAAATTGTCCGTCCTTGAATTCTAAACGGACGGACAAAATGAAATGTCCGTCCTTGAACCCCAAAACGGACGGACACGAAATGTCCGTCCGCTGTCCGTCCTTTTGACACCTTTAGGCACATTGATAAATACCTAGGTTTCCGAAACCACCTTACTCAAAAATTGTATACATTTTAAGAAAAGGTTTTTTTTCTACATTTTCTGAATTGTTAATAGCAAACTTATTTTTTTGAGGCCAACTTTCGAAAACCGATCTGCGGTTTTGGAAATCTAAAAAAAAATTGGCCAAGTTTCTGGTGTCATGTGTGAATAACCGTTCACCCGCCCGCTCACCTGTTCAATTATCATCCATGAAGTGACAAATGCAGTACCTCAACGGGCGAACGGGGATCGTCTGCCC
>NW_022595872.1:0-5715 GCF_009176505.1 Sitodiplosis mosellana | reverse complement strand
AGGGCATTTTAATATTAAGAAATAATTTTTTTATTCATCGATATCTACATTTTATACGAATGAATACAAACATGACTTTCATTTGAAAGATCTGATTTTAAATCAAACCATTTGAAATAGTTCTGTATGTTTTGATAAATTATTTGTAATTTTATTATTTATTATTTGGATTGATTGTGAAACAGATCACTGAATATAGAGAGTATTTGGATCCCACTGCGAAAAAGTTCGTCTTACTACGGTAAGACCATTTATTTTCTATCAAACAAGTTGACCATTGATTTATTTTTAGGAGCAAATTCATCGGTGAAGCAAAGGACACCCCTCTGTCGTTGGCACAATCAAAGGCCACCAGTTCGCTCCAGTCTGCCAATGATGACAGTGCTGCTCATAAGGTGAACGAGCCGCCTGCAGATACTCCGTCGCAGTCCGCACGTCAAAAGGCCGCTAGTTCACGCCAGTCTGCCAATGATGACAGTGCTGCTGATGTGGTGAACGAGCCGCCTGCAGATACTCCGTCGCGCAAGAAAACAGGCTTCGTAAAGGCATGTCCACGAAGTTTGAAACCAGCTTCTTATGCTTCGAGCTCCGACGATGAAAGTTCTATTCCATCTGGTGTAGAAAAGCTACCTGCAGCTTCTCCGTCGCAGTCTGAACATCAAAAGGCCGCCAGTGCATTCAAACCACCTCGACTTACTCGATTGAAGCATCTGGATATGCTGCAGAGGATTGATAATGGTCCGTCCGATGATGAGGAGCCTTTGGGAACCAGTTCAACGAAACGCTCACATAAGGTAGGTGCTGTTGGTGATATCTCTTTGGAAGATGATGGTGCTTTTGAACCTCCAAAAAGAGTACGCACAGTGGCAGAAAAGAAGGATTTTCCCCGTCGATATGGAACCAGGGGCGCCACGACTCGAAATGCTAGCAACACGAAGAAAGCTCTCGCAAAAAAGACATCGAAAAAGACATCGAAATAGCGTGCTGTTCGCTAACTTTGGAAGCCACAAACAAATTAATCAACGTTTTGACCGTCCGTCCGTGCGGTCAGAAAACTACTAATCACTCAACTTTCTCATCGCCAATCAAAAAGCAAATATAATTTAAGCCTTAGAATAGATAAAAATGGAATTTAAAAAAAAAACTAAATTTGTAATATCAAAATCACAACCATTTTTTCCATCATAAATCGTACGTGACCGTCCGTGACCGTCCGTCCGTCCGTGCGATTGGAGAAACGAAAAAATTTGTAATCATTCAACTGTGTGAACACCAACAGAAAACAAAAAATAATTTCAGCCACTGGAGGCTACATGAACTTAGATAAGATAAAAATGGAATCAAAAAAGACTAAATTTGTAATCCCAAAATCACAACCATTTTTTTCATCATAAATCAACGTACGTGACCGAATGTCCATGCGATTGTAAAAACGACAATTTTGTAATTTTGACTTATTCGTACAAAAATAATAAAATTGCCATTATTAACGCAAATTGCGTTTTTGGTAATTGTAAAAATGCTGTTTTTTATTATTTACATAGTTTTCACGTACGTGTCCGTCCGTGCCCGTCCGTGTGGATGTCCGTCAAGGTCCGTCGAATGTCCGTCAAATGTCCGTCGAATGTCCGTCGAATGTCCGTTGAATGTCTGTCCGTACGTGACCGTCCGTGACCGTCCGTGCCCGTCCGGGGAGTTAAGTCCCTGAGCCCTGAAGTATTACGTCCAATTCCATCAAAATAGACATCATTGATATCAGTGTCGTCTTGGCCATTCTCGTTGTAATTATTTTGTACCATGTCTTCATCTCTCGCTTCATTGAAATTAATAATTTCATTGACAAAGTAGTCACCATTGGCATCTTCCATAAATTGAGTTACGATGTCATTGCTCTCGGCTTCATCGCGCAAATCCTCTGCTGGGTCTTTTTCTTCATAATCCAGCTCTTCATTATCATCATCGTAAGTTGAGACAACCACATCAATGCTGCTTCCATACATCTTGAACATTTTAGCAAATGAGCTGCCGCCGTCTGTTACGATGTTCGTGATTTGAGACTTTTTCAGTCCATATTCATTGAATATTTCATCTAATGCTGTACCTAGCTCTTTGTATGTTTGTCGTTGTTGAAGATTTTTAAATGCGAGGACGTATGATTCTCGACAAAAGTCCTTGTTAATATAATGAACGGTCACTCCTAAAAAGCTTTGGGCTCTCGATGACCAAACGTCAGCCGTCACGCAAACATACTTCTGCTCTTTCAATTTACTGCGAAGTGTATCTTTAACTTTATTGAATTCTTTGTCTAAACAAGTCATGAACGAGTGGCGTTTTGGCATTTTTATTTTTCTTCCACTGATACCTTCCAACAACTCATGGAGCGTTTTCGATTGTGCCACGTTGAATGCCAGATTTTCATTAACAATGAAGTTCAATATCAATGATGCGGTCTATATGATAGGAATAGATAATTCGGAATTATTAATTCCATTTTAAAACCATTTGTAATTAAATGTTCAAAACACAAAACACAAATCACCACAACCAAATCGGTGAAAAGCTACAAATCAAATAATATTTGATTTATGAACTGTTGTTTACCTTGTCCGATGTTAATGTGTTTAAAGCATCATTTAATGTTGGTTGAGAACTTTGTTTGGTTAGCACTACAACGGATTTGAGGTGCTCTTTGAGCTTATTTACTTTATCCTTATGTTTTCTTTTATAGTGGCTGTGGAAATTTCCCGTACTCGAAGTAGTTCCTTGAACAATTGCATTGCAAAGTGTGCATTCAACGGTGAGACTCCCATCCTTATCAGACATCAAGTTGAAAAATTTCCCATCCAAAATTTTTGGGTAATTTTTCTTTGGTATTTTTGCTGGTGGTGCATTTGATTCTTGATTTTCTAGCCGTTGCTGAGACGAATCTAAGACTAAAAACAATTTGTTTATAATTTAGGAGTTTTAAGTTTTGAGATTTAATCACACAAACAAAGTAATATTTTGTAAATCTCAACAACAATTTAATGAGTGTAGTGAAATTCATCTACCTGTTTAATTTTCTTCGCCATCGATGTTTAGGTAATCATGCAACCTTTTTCCATTTCTCGTTTAAGTGGGCATTTTTGACGATTTTTTTTTTGCAAAAATAGAAACGCGTACACACAAAATATTTATATTTTTTTAATTATTTTTTTATAAAATCGGTTTTGACCAAAAGAGGTTTGTTGTATTATGCATAGTCACTTGAGTTTGGTTATGTGTCAATTGAATTGTTGTCACAATTTGACAGCTTAGTCAGCCGATGACAGTTGCGCACTTGAAAATATCAACCAATGACTTTTTTCATTTCTTCTCAATCGTTTTCAATTGATTAGGTAAACTGTGATTGTTCATTACGTTCTTTAAGAAATATTATTTCTAGTTATTTTATTTATTACTGAGAATAACTAGTGTATGTTACAAGTATGGAAAAACAAATTTTCGCCAACGAAAAAGGTAAGTTTCTCACGTACCGCGCCTACCCGCTGCCACCCGGTGAATATACATTACATATAATACAAATTTAGCGGATGATCACCCGGAGGAGAATCTACTGTATAAACCACAAGGCAAATGCTAGACCACCAACGCCATCTATTGATTTTTGTAGAAATCATTAAAAGACCTGAGCTTCATGTCAAGTCTACTATTAAGTCTAAACCTTAGACTTAACAGGGGACTTGACATGAAACTCAGTACTTTACTTTAACTTAACTTACATTTGAGCTACTTAAACTAACTTAATAGCAAAACGTCAAACCAAATGGTAGTTGTACTCGCTGTTGACGTCTATTGTATTTGCCTTGTGGTATAAACAGAGTACACATAGTACGTAGCGCTACGTGTGTATGGTACACAAAGAGCGCTACGTGCTATGTGTACTCTGTATACACAGTAGACTCTCCTCCGGGTGATCACCCGCTGAATTTGCATTGTATGTAATGTATATTCACCGGGTGGCAGCGGGTACTCGCGATACGTGAGTCGTTACAATTTCTCCAATTGGAGACTCATTGAATTGAAATATCTATTTCAAGTAATACTTGAACAACATTAAACATATGTGTTGTGGAACCATATGTGTTATATATGGACTAAATTCATTCCAGTTAAAATATATCTGACGAGTTGCTTGCATCTAGCTGATAAAATTTCGGTCACCGTGTCTGAAGTTGAGAATGACTATCAAAATGATCTACACAAATTAAAACCGGTCACAGTTAAACTGAAAAGATTTTCGAAAGAGGAAATTGAAGCATTGACATAGGTTTGCATTAATCAAATTCAGAGTTGTTATCAAGAAGAAAAAAAAACAAATATTATTTGTAAATTGTTGTTTTCATCTAAATTTAACAAATTTTATCCACTTTCAGTCACCAAAAGCTGATATTGTTGTTGAAAATGACAAAAAATCAATCAGTTTCAGCCGTTCTATGGTCACCCGTTCTATGAAAAAGAAAATAGAGCACGATCATACGGTTGAAATTGACACAAAAACAGTAAGTTGCTCTGCTTTGATACTAACATTGTTAGTCTAACGACAATTATCTTTTTCGTTTTCTAGAATTACGTGCAAATATTATTTGCAAATTATTGTTTTCAACTAAAATTAACAAATTTTATCCATTTTCAGCCACCAAAAGCTGATGTTGAACAATTTTTGAGAAAAAGAAAGCGAACGGATACCGTTTTGGTTGAAAATGACCATAAAACAGTAAGTTGCTCTGCTTTGATACTAAAATTGTTAGTCTAATGACAATTATCTCTTTCGTTTTCTAGAATTACGTGCAAATATTATTTGCAAATTATTGTTTTGAACTAAATTTAACACATTTTATCCATTTTTAGGCCAAACAAACAACAAAGAAAAGAAAATTGACGGACGGAAGTGCCATGGCCCAAGAAAATGTGGTCGCTGAGATGCAGTTCAAAGTGGGAGAAGTAGTATGGGCCAAAATAAAGGGGTTCCCACATTGGCCGTGCGTGATAAAAGCATTTGACAAAAATATGGCTCTGGTATTTTGGTTTAACGACTACAGACAAACGAAAGTATATAAAACGCAGCTGTTTAAATTTCTCTCAAACTTCGACACATTTTCTCAATTGTTCAACCAGCGGGTCGGATAAAAAATATTGCGCATAAAAAATAAACAAATTATTAATTCGTGAGATTTTTTTTCCATTTGGATTAGTTTAATCAACACTGTTCACTTTATTTCTTCATAAAATCAATATAAAATAATTGTAACTTCAAGTTATTTGTTTATTTCAATATCGTTGGTTTACATTTGAAATCTTCCACAAACTCATTTCCATCGCATGCCACCATAGAGCGGTTCGATAGCCGTACTCTTCACACACATAGTTTTAACCAATGTCTCATCAGCTGTGTATTCGCTCTAAGCGAATCGCTCACTTGTTTCGTTTTGTATGCGTGCGTTGTGACAAACCGTTTGTCACAAAATGTACAGTGCGAAATGTCACCGATGTGCTAACTTATGTCAAATGTGAAACACAGAATATTGGGCAATTCAAAGATAAAGTGTTTATAAAAATCAACAAATTTATTAAATTTGAAAAAAAAACACAGTGCAACAATTGGAAAAAAAAGTCAGACAACCAAGACTTGGCATATCAGAGGTGTTAGTACTACCATAGGTGAGCAAAACCCTA
>NW_022595871.1:0-7656 GCF_009176505.1 Sitodiplosis mosellana | reverse complement strand
GGTCATGACTAAACCATTTCGGGTGACTCGAAATTTTCCTCGTCTTCGCGTCAACATTCGATGATATCACTGAATCCAACAATTCATAAAAATTTGTGATTTGAGAGTTCAAGTCATCGCCCGAAAAAAACGTGCATCCAGTCGACGTTATCAAGAATCTCATTTATATTATTGTAGTTGGCATTTGCAAAATCACGATAACTAAAATCAATAGTTGACTTGCCATTGTTAAATTCAACATCGCTAATGGTAATTGCATATGATCGATGATGTGACTCCTTTTTTAGTGGGTGATGGGTGTTTTTTGAGCAGCTCACGGTCTCTGTACAATTTGTCCACACCAATCTAACATCGCACCGTTTTTATTTCCAACTTTGTTTACTTGAACAAGTCCCATTTCATGCATGGAGTCCAAGACAGTGATTTCTTTTTCCAAGGATGCGTTCAGTGGGATGGCAACGTCACAATCTTCATTTCATATTTCGAGCAACTTTTTTAAAATCGTGTGTGGCTTGAGTTGAATATAATCAACTTTACAACGACACTAGCAGCTTCTCTGCACGTGCACACATATCGTAGAAGAGAGTACAAAAATCATAGTATTTTGGCAAATGCATCGAGTAACCATTGCGAAACATCAATAAGTTTTGGCTAACGCGTAGTACCGGCCCACAGAGAAACTGTTAGCGTCACCGTAAAGTTGATTATATTCTAGTAAAGCCATACACGTTTGAAAAAAGTTGCCGAAAAATACAATGATTCAATGAGTTGGAATTGAGATGGCATTGACTGCTATGTGTCAAATGACTTACATTTGAAATGTATTGTGGCACTTTCCCTATGTTAAAAACCAGCATTGTCGCCTTTTTGAATAAAGCAAAATCAGCGAGTAGGTAGGAAAGCAGACTCATGAGCGTGTGGACTCGAGTTCGAGTCGCACACCGGAGGAAAAAAAATTTAAATTTTTTTTTCGTTAAATAAAATTTGGTTTTTGGACAGACAGACGAAATTACATTTTGTTTTGATGAAATTACATATCGCTTTTATACTAAGAAACTATCACATGTTTAGTTTTTTCATGATGAATTTTTTTGATTTTGATTTTTTCATGAAAAGTGATTTTTGTGTTTTTTGTTGATTGCGTGGAATAAAAAGACTTAGTGAAGGACTGGTATCTGAAGGAATTTTATTTATCTGAACGCAAAATCACTGGTTTTGATTTTGCCCTTATTCACGGCAACACAAATGGGTTTTAGTCGATTTTTCATGTTTTTCCCAACTTCTAATGGCTATATATCAAAACACAGAGTTTTCCCAGATATAAGCTATATGTCAAATTTTAGCTCTAACTTGGGCCTAAATTCCAGAAAATTTTGAAAAAAATCGTCGGAGCCGTTTTCGAGGAAATGGCCGATTTTTGCAAGGCCAGGTGAAATTTTTTTTAAAATAGATGTCATTTGATAGCTGGCCTCAATACCTTTCCAACGATACCCAAAAATTTGAAATCGGTTGACTGGGTTAGGCACAGTGATCATTGGAAAGAAGGCCATATTTTGAATTTTCAAAGGCCGGGGAAGGCCAAGATGGCGGCCAAATCAAAAAATGGCGGAACAAAAAAGTCTTAGTTTTTGTTATACTTCAATGCCTGAAAGTTTAAAAAAGATCGGGCAAAAACTACGGACGGACGGACGGACACACAGAAAAAATATTATCTCAGAATAATTGGTGGAGACGCCAAAGAAATTTTTTAAATCGTCATAACTCATGAATGGTAGGTCCAATTTCGACGTTCTTGGGCTTGTTGGAAAGGTCTCGACGAGAAGGCTCAGAAAAAACATGTTTCAAGATGAACCGGCCGCGTTCAACACCCGGTAAATGGGAAAAACTGATAATTGTACATAATTTTCAAGTGGCTATTTCTATGGAGGCGGTTGGTCGATTCCCAAGTTTGAATGCATTTTCTGGGCCTATGAGCCAGGGGCTTTCTATCGATACTTCATTCATACCAGATGGCTAAAAATTCGAAATTGCGTGTATATATAGGCGAGTTCGACTTTCAGCACAGAGGTGCTTTCGTCACTCGCGCCTGCTGTCGCCGGCTGTGATAAATATTAATATTTACATTATGTATAATATGATAATTTCATTCTTATTAAATTTAAGCTCTCCAGATTCTGTTTCTCTTAAAATATTCAGCTACTCTATGTTTTACAGTATTTCTATAGGTGAGATTGAGACTAGTGTATGTTTCACTGACTTTGTTATGAAAGAGAAGAGTAAGTTTCTTTCGACTCAAAAATGGTTAAAGGCGAGTATGTTCATTTTTGGCGGGTCGTCACGGTTTTTTGCGGTTTCCGTGGAACTGATAAGAGATAACAACTTGGTGTCTTCGGCAAAGTTGTAGCGCTCGAGGTCTTCTATAACATTGCTGAAGTCAGTTATCTCTTATCTCTTATCAGTTCCGCGAAAAGCGCAGAAAATGATAAGAAAAAAAAAGTTCTAAATAAAATTTGCTTTTTTATGTGCGCGATTTGCGCGCAACTGATAAGAGATAAGAGATAGATGCCTTCAGCAATGTTATAGAAAACCTCGGGTGCTACAACTTTGCCGAAGACATCATGTTGTTATCTCCTATCAGTTGCGCGAAAACCGTGAAGACCGCACAGGCTAGACAGTACTACGACATACTCTACTTTAACGCCAACAGAATCATCAGAAAACATACTCGCCTTTTCAAAAATATAAATCGAAGAAAAAACATACTCCACTCTCAATCTCACCCATAGATTTGTACTTGTGTTAAAATCAATTCAATAAGTATCACAAACTGGAACTGTAGTAACATTACATTCATTAGGTAGATTAGGCGGTTTGATAGGAACAAAGTATTTATAATATTCATTGTATGTACTCAGCATATAATTGATGGGTTCAAACTTGGAATAGTTATTGTGGTGAATCGGTAAGGCCAGGAAATCTGAGTCTCTTGTCCAATGTCGCGGTGTTCTAAAATTAATTTAGCTCAAAATGTATTTCGATGACGTATGTCCACATATCACATTATGAACGAGTGATATTTGAGCTATTTTTCTCCGTTCCTCGAGTGTAATCATTTGTAATTCAAGTAGTCGGCATTCGTATGGTGGTTTCCTGAATCCGTGTGGCCATTTCATTTTGCGTAGTGCGAACAATAAATATTGCTTCTGGATCGATTGAACTCGTGCAATTTTTTCAGCGGTATATCGATTCCAAATTTGGGAAGCATATTCCACAATCGGCAATACAAATGTGGAAAACAATTTCTTTATGGTCCATGGATCATCAAAGGGACGGGAGGTCAAATATTTAGGACGGACGGACGAAATGTATAAAAATCACATAAATCTGTGTCATTGAGAACAAGAATGGAATTAGCCGAAACCGCTCGTTTACATGTGAATCATTTTTGTGTTCCTGGTAGGAGATAAACCGCCTAATCAAAGAATGAATGTCATACTAGTAATATTCCAATTTGTGATACCTATTTAATTGATTTTAATGTTAATACAGATACTATCAAACAAAGAATAACTGAATATTTTAGAAGAATTGGAACTTGGAGAAACTAAAGAAATAGTGAATACATTATAAATATTGTAAATATGCACACTCAAAAATTTTATGAGTAAATTCTCTACGAATTTTATTCGTAGCATGATTATTCGTACATTGTACAAATCTTCGTACAATGTACGAAGTATTCGTAGCATATTTTTCATACGAATGCATTCGTGAAATGGAATCCGGTATCGAATGCAGAAAAAAAATATGCAGAAACCCAAAAACGCAGAAAGAAAAAATGCAGAAAAAAATTTTGCAGAAGAAAAAATGCAGAAAAACAAAATGCAGAAATCCGAAAACGCAGAAAAAAATTTTGCAGAAAAAAAAATTGCAGAAAGAAAAATGCAGAAAAAAAATTGCAGAAACCCAAAAACGCAGAAAGAAAAAATGCAGAAAAAAATTTTGCAGAAAGAAAAAATGCAGAAAAACAACATGCAGAAATCCAAAAACGCAGAAAAAAAATTTGCAGAAAAGAAAAAAAATGCAGAAAACTAAAAACGCAGAAAAATTGGAAAAATACGATTTTTTCGAAAGTTTGTTGACCACAATAGATTTCTTCCGACGCGTGTTTACATGAAATGTAGAGCTACTAATCTGCTTTTTTTTTCGTCTAGATACTTTTTGAGTGTTGAAACAAATTATGGTGAATTTGAATTTTATGCTCATATTTTTTATTGAATTTAAAACAGTGGCAGTAACGACAAATAGGTGCATAATATCTCAAAGCGCCAATCAAATTTTTATTATCAAATGTTGTTTGAAAATTACATTAATTTTTCGTATAATATTTTCTGTGTCTTGTACAGAATTAAAGTGATTTTAGATTCAATGCTCATATTTTTTATTTAATAACTAAAGGTAGTATATTTCAAAAAAGAAATAGAACCAAGATCTTGTAATTCATTTTCAAATAAATATATTACTTCAAAGTTACTTTGATGAAATACATTTCATGTAGTGCGCCAAAAAATAGTTTGTTGTGAAACAACAAAATAGATTAAGTAACTAAAAACTCAAGAACGCAGAGCGGAGCAAAGCGAAGCTCTGCGGTCTTGTTTTAATCTGGCACATCAGCCAAATAAGTGCCAGGCGATAGCTTAGGCCGTCCTGAGTTCAATATGGCAACACCTGTCAAATTAGACGTCTACTTTTTTTTCTCTCCGTCTATTAAAAATAATAATAATAGTTTGTTTGTTTTTAAATTGTTTTTCGTCTTAATTATATGATATTTTACATCAAATTAAAAGTTTAAGTCCTGTTTTACCTCAGCAATATAAAGTTTTCGTTCGAAATTTATTTTGTGTACAGTT
The DNA here is from genome assembly GCF_009176505.1 of Sitodiplosis mosellana. NCBI lineage: Eukaryota > Metazoa > Arthropoda > Insecta > Diptera > Cecidomyiidae > Sitodiplosis > Sitodiplosis mosellana. The sequence goes on along the minus strand of NW_022595871.1, from coordinate 2,746 downwards.
TTCAGTGTATAATTTCTTCAAGTTTTTCTTCGTTCTGTTTACTTGTTATTGTTGTTGCCTACTGACTGACCGTAAACATGTGTACATCGAACTGTGAGGTAAAAAGCCAAATCGCTGAGCTGCTGACAATGCTGGAGCCAATATGGATCAAATTAAACCAGCTCAAAAAACTTTATCCTGACGAAATTAGCTCCGTGAGTTCGGACAAAGCCGATAAATCGGCAAACTCACGTACTGAGCCCATGGATGAAACACCATCACCAAGTCAAGCTCAGCAACAAATACCGGACAACGTGTCAAACTCGGGTTTACCGCTTGGAGACTTGCAAAATGTAAACATTTCACGGCGGAATTAAAGCAAGCGACCCAGACTTGATTCGGAAGAACTAAACTCTTCAGAGGAAGAGCAAAGTGACACTTCACCGCTGTGCAAATTGGTTTTTCGTCGTGATGCCAGCGGGAACAGTGGACAAAACGGTGCAAATTCAAAGCCCGTTGATACTGTATTGATGCGCTCGGTTTATTTAACCGAATTTCTTCCGACAACCGAGCCTGCCGACATTATTAATCATTTGAATAGCATTGAAGCTGTCCGACCTTTGACAAGTGATTTCGAAATTACCAAGCTCGTGAAGAAAGACAACAAAATGGAGTTGTCATTCGTGTCATTCAAACTCGATGTTCCTCGCCAACACTTTGACAAGGTAATAGCGGCAGGTATTTGGCCCAAGAAAATCAAAGCCACCGAATTTCAGGTCAAGTCTGTGAAGTCATCTGCACCGGCAAACCTTCTCAAAACTCATGACAACCATCAAATTCGGTCGCAACTACAAAATTTATCAGCAAAGGCCGCTCAAACTAAGTCAAAAAACTCCAGTGGGACAGTGAGAAACCAACGGTTGGAACCGGCAATGCATGCATCGAACCGGAATTGCAACAAACGGCCACTGCAGCGCCCACGGAGGGGTCGGCACCAACGCTACCAGCCGAATTTGTGCCAAAAAAGCTCAGCCTCAACCCGTCGTGAAGAGACAGCACAACGGCTGCACAGGTCACTACGAAGGAAATCGTCACGATTTTCATCGCCGATGCTGCAACTAAAGTCATGCACATCGGATGAACACTGCGTTTTGTGTACAATCTATTACCAAAACTGTCGTAGCATATGCAACAAACACAAACGCTTCTTTTGTACCACTGCTTCCTGCGATCACGATATGATAATTTTAACTGAAACGTGGCTCAGAAATGATATTTATGATGCTGAATTTTTTGACGATTCATATTCTATTTTTCGTAAGGATAGACTTTTTCAACGTGGCGGCGGTGTACTAATTGCAACCAAAAACGAAAAGTTTGCCAGTGAAGAGATTAAAATTGCCGGTGCTGACCATTTGGAATACGTTTGTGTGAAAGCTACTACTAAATCACATGTCATCTACATCTACTGTGCATACATTCCACCAAATTCACCGCAAACAGTCTACGAATCACATTTAACAGCCATGCACAAAATCGCTACCGATCCTTAAGATGTTGTTATTTTTGTTGGTGATTTTAATCTGCCACATGTGGAATGGTCAACCGATAGCGACGACGACAACATCATGATTCCAACTAAATTTGCACCTGAGTACACGGCCACTTTCATCCAGGGACTCATGAGCATGGGAGTTCATCAGGTAAATCATGTACGTAATGATTCAAAAGAACGACTATTGGACCTGTTCTTTACTAATGATTTTACCAACATCTCAATTGAGCGTGTTAACGAGGCTAACGCACAGACGGAAGTGGAAGATCATCATCCACCGATAATGGCTACATTTGAGTGGCATGGAAATAATACGACTGAAGCTAATATTACAACAAAGGCATTCAATTTCAAGCGAGCCAACTATAGGGACATGAATGCACACCTAGCAAATGTCAACTTCACTGAATTATTCCACGGAAAGACAATCACTGAGAAAGTGAACTTGCTGCACAAGACTCTGGACGATGCAATTATCAAATTTGTGGACAAACAAATCAGAGCTCAAGTGCCTCAAATGTGCAAATTTGCAAACAAAGTGGCAGAGCAATTCAACAACTCAACCAGCCGTGCAAACTTTATCTCGTCGGTACGCAGCGAAGAAAACCTAAAGTTTAATACAAAATATTGACGAATTGTTATCTTACATCCCTACAAAATGTATAGAAATAATGATATTTATCCGTGATTTTTCTGGTGATTTTAATTTATCCAACTTGGAATGGTATACAGATGAAAATGAAGATTGTGACGTTGCCATCCCACTGAACGCATCCTTGGAAAAGGAAATCACTGTCTTGGATTCCATGCATGAAATGGGACTTGTTCAAGTAAACAAAGTTGGAAATAAAAACGGTGCGATGTTAGACTTGGTGTGAACAAATTGTACAGAGACCGTGAGCTGCTCAAAAAACGCCCATCACCTACTAAAAAAGGAGTCACATCATCGATCATATGCAATTACCATTAGCGATGTTGAATTTAACAATGGCAAGTCAACTATTGATTTTAGTTATCGTGATTTTGCAAATGCCAACTACAATAATATAAATGAGATTCTTGATAACGTCGACTGGATGCACGTTTTTTCGGGTGATGACTTGAACTCTCAAATCACAAATTTTTATGAATTGTTGGATTCAGTGATATCATCGAATGTCGAAGTGAAGACGAGGAAAATTTCGAGTCACCCGAAATGGTTTAGTCATGACC
>NW_022595870.1:0-1298 GCF_009176505.1 Sitodiplosis mosellana | reverse complement strand
GAGTACCACTGAAAAAATATTCATACTTATTTAGTGCGTGAGACGCACGCGGATGAGAAGCGGGCAACTCCATACGAACAAACGATATAGCGCCATACATTTCGTCACTCCGTCGTTAGAATACGGACACAAACACGAACACGTACTACCCATTGACTCTATGTTCTAGTTGCGCGCTTGCCTTTCGCTTTGCTTCATCTCATCCGCATGCGTCTCACTCACTAAATGAGTGACCATGCGTCTCACCTACTAAATAGGTATAAATATTTTTTCAGTGGCACTCATCGAATATTACAATGTATGATTTAGCAATATGTCAATTCAAAGAAGAGCACGGACAACAAACCAAAAGTCATGCAACTTGGTGATGTGCGCACGTCAAACCAAACGGAACAGGTCAACCTGTTTGCTAATTTCTTCAGTAGCAACTATGATGACTCAAGGTGTTCAACAATGGCCTACCGATGAGTCACAGCAATCTGAGGATTTCCAGCTCGACATCAATTTGGTGCTTGAAGAGCTACAGGCCGTGAACACCAGGAAAAGAACGGGTCTCGATGGTATGCACCCGTTGATACTGAAAAATTGTGTGAGTCATTTGACGGCTCCACTCACCGAGATTTTCAACGAGTCATTGTCAACTGGCCATTTCCCTGACAAATGGAAGCGTTCGAGTGTATCACCCATCTTCAAAAAGGGGACGAGAACAAAGATAGAAATCTACCTTTGCATTGCCAAGCTCCAATCTGTGGCGAAGTTCTTTGAGCATTTGGTGAACGTCAAACTTCTGTCACTGATACAGGACAAAATCACCAAAAAGCAACATAGCCTCATGAAGTCCAGATCTACTGGATCTAATCTCCCCGATCCTATCCACTATGCCCAGAGAGGCATGAATTCTGGGGTAACCGGACAAAATTCCCGATCCACAAAATTCCCAAAACGAAATTCCCGAAAAAAAATTCCCAAAAAAAAAATCCCGAAACGAAATTCCCGAAGACAAAATTCCCGAAAAAAAATTCCCATAAAAAAATTCCCAAAACGAAATTCCCGAAGACAAAATTCCCAAAACGAAATTCCCCAAAAAAAATTCCCCAAAAAAAATTCCCGAAACGGAATTCCCGAAACAAAATTCCCGAAGACAAAATTCCCGAAAAAAAATTCCCCAAAAAAAATTCCCGAAACGGAATTCCCGAAACAAAATTCCCGAAACGAAATTCCCAAAAAAAAATTCCCGAAATGAAATTCCCGAAAAAAATTCCCGAAGACAAAATTCCCGAAACGAAATTCCCAAAAAA
>NW_022595869.1:0-2168 GCF_009176505.1 Sitodiplosis mosellana | reverse complement strand
TTGATAGCAAACTTATTTTTTTGAGGCCAACTTTCGAAAACCGATCTGCGGTTTTGGAAATCTAAAAAAAAATTGGCCAAGTTTCTTGTGTCATGTGTGAATAACTGTTCACCCGCCCGCTCACCTGTTCAATTATCATCCATAAAGTGACAAATGCAGTACCTCAACGGGCGAACGGGGATCGTCTGCCCGCTCGCGCAACCGCATACCATCCGTTTGCGCTAATCTGAACGGTTGGACAAACGGGTGCGGTGTTTAATGGCCGTTTACCCGCCCGCCCGCTCAACCGCTGACCATCTGTTAGATAACCGCTTGCGTCAATCTGGACGGGCGGACAGCAAACGGGTGCGGTACATGAACCGGTGTGCCGCCCGCTCGCTGGGGGAGTAATGACCGTGAGCCAAATCAAGACGGGCAGGCGGCAAACGGCAGCGGTGCCAAATATATCATCTGCCGTTTACCCGCCCGCTCGCCCGCTGTTGTCCGTTGTGTGACCGCTTGATAAAATCAGAACGGGCGGACGGCAAACGGGTGCGGTACATGAACCGGTGTGCCGCCCGCTCGCTGGGGGTGCAATGACCATGAGCCAAATCAAGACGGGCGGGCGGCAAACGGCAGCGGTGCCAAATATATCATCTGCCGTTTACCCGCCCGCTCGCCCGCTTTTGTCCGTTGTGTGACCGCTTGATAAAATCAGAACGTGCGGACGGCAAACGGGTGCGGTATATGCGCGAGCGGGTTACCCGCTCGCCCGCTCGTTTGCCCGCTCGCCCGGGGAGAAATGTCCATGAGCCCGATATTCGCAGTTTAGAATTAATCGCATTGCTCTATTTTGAATCTTTTGCATTTTTTCTATTTGGTCCTGATTGCATGTAAAATAAATGGTTGAGCAATATTGCAAATTGGGTTGAACAATTGAATTGTATATAATTTTTTTTGTTGAAAATGTTAGTTTTTTGGATATTCTATAAAGTAGATTGGTTTTGCTTGCTGCTTTCTTAGTACATATTGCAGTCTGTTCTTTGAACGATAATTTTTCATCTAATATAACACCTAGATATTTAATACTATTGACTCTATTGATTTTTTCATTTCCAATTTTTACTTCAATTGAACTGTCTACTTCGACTTCATTTCTGCTTATAACCATCCAATTTGTCTTTTTGATATTTAACATTAATTTATTTAAATTTAACCATTTATATATTCTCTCGAGATCTTCATTTATTTTTCTTATTGCTATTTCGACACTATCAGACATAAATACCCGTGTCATCTGCAAACAAAACTACTGAACTATTTTTTGGAATTTCTGTTATTTGGTCAATATAAATACTAAATAGAATCACACTAAGTGCTGTTCCCTGTGGAAGTCCAATTGGAATATTTGTTTCTTTCGATGTTTGACCCTTGTACTTTGTTTGTTGTTTTCGCGCTCCAAGGTAACTGGCGAACCATTTCAGCTCTATGTCATTGATGCCCTTTGCTTTTAGTTTATCTAGCATGATCTTTCTGTCAACAGTCTCGAATGCGCGTTTAAGGTCGAGGAAAACTGCTAGTACAATTTTATTGTTGTCTTGGGCTTTTTTCCACTCGTTTATTACGTAATTAATTGTAGATTCGCACGAATGGTTTGATCTAAATGCTGATTGATGGGGTGATGTAAGGTCGTTGTCCTCGATGTATTTGACCAATTGTTCACAACCACTTCAATTACTTTTTCATCAATTGGTAATGTGTTAATCCCTCTGTGTTCGTCTGCTTTCTTTGTATTTTTGATTTTCGGAATTGGGATTACAGTTGTGGTTTTCCATGCGTCGGGGAAGAAACCAGTTTCCAATGATTCATTAATTATTTTTGTGAGGAAATAACAACGATATTCTGATGCATCTAACCTAATGCAACCATGTGTACTGAATTTTTCAGTACACTAATAAAATTCGTAAAAAAAATTCGTGTGTCGGAAGCAAATTCTTGTTTACACATATGGAAAGAGGAAGTCCCAAGGAAGTTTTCTATCTGATCAGATTCACGGAAAAGTCACTGGAGCCAAAATATGGCCTCATATATAAATTTAGGGTCATTTTCAGTACATTTTATTTTTACAAAATCTTCCATATTTCCCGAGTTTTCCAAGATTTTCCAACCATTTTCATTTTATGAATGTA
>NW_022595868.1:0-7357 GCF_009176505.1 Sitodiplosis mosellana | reverse complement strand
TGTAGTCAGTTTCCTGACCACTCCAATCTGGATGGTAAGGAAGATGTAACATAAAAGTTTCTTTACCAATTTTTCTCTTTCTTGTTAAATAAAACAAAAGATCGTTTTTTTTATTGCAGGTCAAAGTAACCGTTCAATTTATTTACGTTTTTATTGATAACAAAAAAAAGCATACCAAAGTGGTAGTAGTAGCTGGCCTTATGACTTATGCTAATATATTTTCCAGTTTCCCTACGCTTTGAAACATAGTGATCAGTGCTCTTGGGTTGAGCCGATATTCCCTTGTTATTTCATTGAACACATCACATTCTGGAACAACGGTGGGATCACACGTTTTGAAGGTGTAATTGTAACACCGGCTCGACCAGGCATTCGTCGATGATGGTGTCATATCGAACAACTGAGAGTTGGAACATAAGATTAATGGTTGGGTTTGAACCCACACGGCTGGTAACCCTTTTCGATTTTGATAGCCACCGTCTCCGCCAGTTCTCTCCTTCAACTCGTCAACCACCTTTGTCGTTATAATTGCTTCATCAATGAAGAGAACAGGTTGGTTGACGCTTGATTCCATTGCAAATCTTTCTCCATCTTTTGCAAATTGACGTGCCGTTCCGTATGATCCGCGTAACAATGCCAACGCAGTTGCGAAGAACTAATGAAATAAATTTTGGTAAGGAAAATGTTTTAAGTAAGTTTCATTACCATTCAATTATTGTTGGTAAAGAAAATATTGCGAAAAAGTTTCATTTCCAACTTACGGTTTTTCCGGAACTGGTATCACCAATTAGAGCGAGAATACTTTTCTTCTTATTTTTCAATGTGATGAAATTGTAGACATCAGTAATGAATTGTTTTCGTTCAAGAGCTGTACCAAATTGATATTTCAACCATCTGTATATGTACTTCTCAGAATCGGCGATTGACATATAATTTGTACAGATGTTGTATACTGGAGTTGCCTTTATTTCTTGGCTTTTTTCCAAGAATTCGTCCAATGTAAGGGAACACATTTCCTCGCGGTACAATGATATTCCTTGTTGAAATTTTTGTGATTTTGGATCTAAGATTGATGATTATAAGTTTAAGTGTATTTGGTAAGGTTGCTGTTGCAAATAAATTTCCATTACCTATATGACTGAATCCTGGAATATTTTTCACGTCAGGAACTTGTAGAAGATTCTCAGGTGGGAATGGTTGGAAACGCCAACACAGCTTATTTGCCAAGACTGTTACTTCATCGTAATTGGCCATAACAAAGTCTTGGATGGCATCCGGTAATTCACCTTCGATAATTTCATCAACATTGATACGGTCTTCAATATCCTTTATTTTGTGAGTAACGTCTGATGGACGTGTTGCGGACTTGGTTATAATCATCAGCATATTTTCTATGAAATTCTTATCATAACGTAAAAAAACTTTGATCAAGTCATCGGTTGTACCATTTTCCCAAATTTTTCCAAATTTGTACACGGATGATATAATGTCTTTTGGATGAAACTTGATGACTTTGCCATTCCAAAAAATATGTTGAACAATGATGTCTTTGTGTGACAAAAAAAATAACAAATTCTCGGCGAAACTGATATCACTAAATGCGATTCCAACACGATTGGGATTTTGTCGATGTCTCAATTTGTTGGCAACAATTAAAATGTCTTGAATAGACTTTCCGCACATGCATTTTTTCTTGGAATTTATCAAACAGTGGTGAATCAAAAATAACTTTTTTTCATCGTTTTCGACTATAATGAAATTTTGAAGCAAATTCTTCATAGCAATTTCCAACACTTCATTGCGGTTTGTCAAATTTGTTTCGTGGAACCATATTGACTTGATATTTGTTGTAACGAAGGTCGTATATGCACAACTAATTGCTTCAGCTTGAGATAATTGAGATTGAGATTGAGAAAATTGTGATTGAAATTGAGGTTGAGATTGAGATCGAGTTTGAAATTGACCCTTGAATGGAATGATTTTTTAAAAGATATTAATTGTTGGTAAGGAAAATTTAATAAGTAAGTTCCCTTACCATTGAATTATTGTTGGTAAGGAAAATGTTGTCGGTAAGTTTCATTTCCAACCGAAATACGTTGGTAAGGAAAATGTTGCCGGTAAGTTTCATTACCAACAAAATATCAGTGGTAAGGAAAATGTTGTTGGTAAGTTTCATTTCCAACACAATATCAGTGGTAAGGAAAATGTTGTTGGTAAGTTTCATTCCCTGATTTTTTCCCGTAAAAAGACATTTTTTTCCTTGCAAATAGGCACAAACTTACCTCAATTTCTCCCAAAATATCCAACACATTTTCTTCGGTTTCTGTGTTTTGTGCTGTTGTTGGTGGTGGTGGTGGTTCAATTGGCGTTTCTTCTTCGGTTTCTGTGTTTTGTGCTGTTGTTGGTGGTGGTGGTGGTGGTTCAATTCGTTCAATTCGTTCCTGTTCAATCAGTGTTGTTGTTGCTGGTAGCGGCTGGCTTTTTGTAATCAATTGTTTTGTTTCGTCATCATTGTCATTTAATTTTTGTTTTTTTGATTGACTTTGCGAAAAAAATTGCGGAATATATTTTTTAATCACGTTCATTTTGAATATAATTGGAATGAATGTAATTTCAATTTATTTTCAGAATAATAATGTGTTAGCGATAAACCAATGTAAATGAATAACACACAGTGAGTGATAGTTCTGTCAAACGTCAAACCGCAAACCGCATGGTCAATTTTCTATAGCGGGAATTTACTTAACCTTAAATTTTCAAGTAGTAGCCATAGCAAGCAATCGAATGACAGCAGTCTGTATTTACAATTCAGTTCAGTCGTACACGCATTTTCTGTGCTGTGAAAAAAAAACATTTAAACAAATTAAAACAAATAAAATTTTCATTTAAATATTAAAACATTATTGTGAGTGCATAGTGCATAGTGTACTAGTGAAAAATAAAAAAAAACATTCCAAAATTCAAAGTTTATTAAAACTAAAAAAAATTTTAGTGAAAAAAAACAAGAAAAATGAATCGTCCTCGTGGTCGTGGTCGTGGTCGTGGTCGCGGTACAGTGCAAGCCACTGATGCAATAGTGCCAGCACCTGAGCCAGAAGAAGTTGCCAGAACGGATTCGCCAATGCCCGGACCGTCACATCAAAAACGAAGAAAACCACCACCACGAAAGAAACGCCGTATAAATCTTCGGTAAGTCGTGTGAAAAAAGTAGGATAGGAAACTTACTAATGACATTTTCCTTACCAACGCATTTTGGTTGGTAAGCTAACTTACTAATAACATTTTCTTGACCAACGCATTTTAGTTGGTAATTAAACTTACCACCAACATTTTCTTGACCAACGCATTTTGGTTGGTAATGAAACTTACTTATAAAATTTTCCTTACCAACGCATTTTGGTTGGTAAGCTAACTTACTAATAACATTTTCTTGACCAACGCATTTTGGTTGGTAAGCTAACTTACTTATAAAATTTTCCTTACCAAATATTTTTATGTTTTTAAAAAAAATTTTTTAAAGGTTTCAATCAAGCTCGTCGTCATCATCATCCGATGAAAATGATCCTGATGATATTGACAAAATCATCATTAATGATCCGGCTCGCTATGGTGGTTTGTCTCGTGAAGAAGTTGAAAAAATACTTCAAGAGCACACAAAAGAAGTTTCAGAATCGACTGAAGGTCGAAAACGCAAACGAGCATATCCAGCACCAACCGCAGCAAAGCCATCAACAGTACGGGTGAGCAATCAACCGTACAATCCGAAATCGGCCATCGGTTATGCCATGTATTGCGTGGTGATTACGGAGTGGTGGAAGGATACCGGCATACCATCACACAATTCGCAATTCGAAGATAACTCCGTATCGAACTTGCCATCGCTCATCCTCGCATATTATTTACAAATGCGATACAAAGACTACGATACGACCAGTGGTCAGAAGTTGAAGCCGTTTAAGCTCAAGAAAAAGAAGGCCGAGTTTGCGGAATACATGGAAAATACACCAGAAGCCGAACAAAAGCGCCGAAAATTCCCTGTTTCTTTGCATGTTGATTCGCCAGTCGAACATATTTTGCAGTACACCGCCAAACGATTGTACGAGAAGATGCAAGTAAGTTAACTTTTTGTTAATATTTTCCTTACCATCGATACTTCATTGGAAAAGAAACTTACGAAAAACATTTTCCTTACCAACAATTTTTATCTTTTTAAAAGGAATACAACACCGATAAGGCTGTTTGGGACAATTTGCCTGATGAAGAGCAGGATGGAGTCGAATCACCGCTTCAAAAATTGCGGAAGCAAGAAGTGTGCAGCATTGTTCCACATCTATGGTGCTTTTTTTATTCCAATGGAATACCACGCAAATTCGCTGGTAATTGGGATAAAATCAAAAATTCGACAATGTTTGCCTCGTTACCTTTGATGCCATCTGAAACAACGGACGACATTAGTTTCGATGAAACAGGCGCTCCAAAAAAGATCCATGTCGCTCCATCTGAATTTTCCTTACCAATAATTTTTATCTTTTTAAAAATAGCTAATGCAATCGAAACTCCAAATGGAGAATAATTTAATGGTTTATGGATCGAAGATCAAAGATCCATTTCGAGACGACCTCGCATTGGCCATTGGTCCAATTATCAAAACCCCATTATTTCTGAACGAGCAAGTCGTCCCTGAACTAATTCAGGCAGTTTTGGGGGATGGTTGCGGCCAACGCTTTTTGAAAACTATACGTCGCTTGTATCGAGAAGCCATTAACAAAGACGAGAACGATTTCCAAAGTGGTAAGTAGTAAAACACTTTACTTTAATTCAAAAATAAATATAAATAAATTGACTTTATCATAAAAAACAAAAAAGGAACATGGATGTTTGACCTTGCATTTTGGAATCCGTATTTACGGTCGGCATGCTCCACTGAATTCAGCCGCGACGAAGTATCGAACCAGGTGATTGGTCATCGTCCCTGGGACATAAATACCGCAAGAAATGCCGACATAGGGGACATAGAAAATGGATCGTTCCAGAAAACCAACGCGATACATTCAATCATTTTGAATGGCAATTCATCGGTAATGAAACTGCATTAAAATATTTTCCTTACCAAAGAAATATGACCAGCAAGGAAACTCTTGACAAAAAGTTTCCTTACCATGAATTTTAAACTTTTTAAAAAACAAATTTAATTCATATTTATTTAGGCTTCATTTCAATTCTGTGGAACGATGTTTTTGCATTTGTGGTCCCTGCGAGATATGGCCGATATGAACGAATTCCGGTTGACCGAAGAACAGACCAGTCAAACCCTTGTGTATCTAAACAATTATATCCTCGAAATGATTGAACGAGCTTCAACTCGCGGTATTGGTCTGGCATTTTGTAAAAATATGTCTGAAATTGCCAACAAATACATGTGGCGTGGGGCTTCTTTCGCAAGACGCGAAAACCTCTACACATTGGTAAACGTAAGTATCCTCTTTGAAAACAGTTTCCTTACCAAATAAATATAACCGGCAAAGAAACTTTTGAAATAAAGTTTCCTTACCAGGCACTTTGAACTTTTTAAAAAAACAAATTACCACACATTTTCAGAAATTTGCCCAACCATTCGCTCTCTTGGCGTCGGTTGACTATGATCATTCGGATTTCGAACCACACCAAATGGACTTGGAATTCTTCAATTTATTGAAAGAAAACTTTCCTTCCATCTTTTCCACCCAAGAGGAAGTTGAAGAAGATAGACCAGTGCGGCGACGAGCAGATGACATCACAGATGAGGAAGAAGAAGAAGTTCCAACAACATCAACAGCAAATGATACTTTGCTATCGCCAGTAGTAGAAAGGAACACAACCTCGTCGTCGTTGTCAAGAATCAACACCAAAAGAGGAGCAGCAGTGCATACACCACCAATGGCAAATTCCACTTTGTTGGACCAAATTATCGTCTCAGAAACCGAGAGAGAACAACACTCCATGGATATTGATACTACAAGCATGGAATTGACGCATCTTCAGCTCCAGGTGCAGGCACAGGCACAGGTTCACACGGTCCCACCAATTACACCTGAAGAATCCATCGATGAAACTGACATCGCACCAGACCGGCAGCTAACCGACGAACAACGTGCCAAAAATTTGATAACATTTTTGAAGCAAATGTGCAGCGAGGAAGCCAACACCAATTTCTCTTCCCGCGAATGGTGCATGTAAGTATCCTTTTTAAAAACAGTTTTCTTACCAAATAAACATAATCAGCAAAGAAACTTTATTTCTAAAGTTTCCTTACCAGACATTTTGAACTTTTTAAAAAAACAAATTACATAACATTTTTCAGTTGCACAATGATCTGTGGTGGCAACGATGCCCACTCCAATTACCGCAAAAATCGTCGCGGCGTCATGACCAAAAAATTAGGACCGCAAGTGCCAATTCATCATGCGAATTGCAATGTTTGCAAGCGCAAATCATATTCGCCTTGTGACCCAACATTGCAAAGATTTGTGAACAAATTTGCTACCAAGCAACAAAAACAACAAGGTGGTCGATTGGTACTGCTGACCGATGATCGATATCGTTACCGTTGCCACAATTGTGAGCAAGCGAACTCAACGACTCGTACCGACAATCGAAACCGTAAAGCCGCGGTAAGTAATCTCTTTTGAAAAATTTTCCTTACCAAACAAATATATTTAGGAAGGAAACTCTTGGCATAAAGTTTCTTTACCATGAATTTCGAAGTTTTAAAAAATGATAAATATTTCAATCCATATACACACACAGGTCGTTAAATACTTGGCCGACAAATTTAACATCACTACAACATGCGAGTCTATGGTGGATTTAATTGGTTGCGACTTCAACGTCGCGGACTTGGACCCTGAATTCCGTCAGCAATTCGAGCAATCCTGGTTCGGCAACCCAAATGAATCAATGATGGACAAGTTGTTCGCATTGCCAACCAATTACCGGGAAATCGATTCGGATACCGAGCAAGATTCGCCGGACTATCCTTGGAAAATTGGCCAAAAGGTGGACGTCAATTTTCAATATTAACGAATAAGCCATAAGCCCAGCTACCACTTTGGTATGCTTTTTTTTAAGCCACAAGGCCAGCTACTACCACTTTGGTATGCTTTTTTTTGTTATCAATAAAAACGTAAATAAATTGAACGGTTACTTTGACCTGCAATAAAAATGATCTTTTGTTTTATTTAACAAGAAAAAAGCTACTTGCTATGGCCAAAGTGCCATAGCAAGTAGCCTTTTTTTTGGCTCGAAAATAGTGGTCAGGAAACTTTTGAGTAACATCTTCCTTACCATCCAGATTGGAGTGGTCAGGAAACTGACTACA
>NW_022595867.1:0-2348 GCF_009176505.1 Sitodiplosis mosellana | reverse complement strand
ACACATACGTTAGTATTCGACTAATTGAAAGAGCCACTTTGGCGGTTAGGTGTTTACCTTTTGACTTAAATTCCGAAAAAGCACGTTCCACCGAATTTTCGTTTGTTCCATTTTTTTCGTCGTCGTCGTCTTCTTCTTCTTTCCCATCGAACAGATAAATGAAATGAGTATATCTTTCAATTTCAGAACACCACACTGAGAGAGGGCGAGAAGTAAAGAAAAGAAAAGAATGTATGGAGGACATGAGAAAAGGAAGAGTAAAAAATCACTGGTCGAAGGGTTTGTTTGTATCACTGTGTGCATGTTGACACGCCGATGACAGTCGCTGAAGGTATGCCAATTTCAAGATGCTTTACTTCAGTGTTTTGTAAGAGAAATTCTTGACTTGATTTTTCAAAAACGGATCCAAACATGATGCGATGCGATGCACGATACAAAATATGGGCATGATAAGAGAATACATGTAGTAATGGAGAAAGATACAAAATAAAAATGGGACGAAAAAGACGCGCAAAACGTTGATAAGCGTCAGCCAATTTGGTGTCAAGTGTAAGACGGAGAGAGAGAAAAATACCGAGCATTATCTTGAAAATTATAATCATCGGATAATCTGGTGGAAAAGCGATTTTCCAATATCGAAACAAAAACTTGCTATCGATCGACGACGAGAAACAACAACAACAATAACAAATTTATGTGCAAATTTATCTAAACAATTGGAGTTTAAAATAAAATCGAATCGTTCAATCGCTTATTCTTTTTACAGCCTTTTCGATTGCTATTAAATCAGCAATTTGGTTGATTTCATTTCTTTTTTTTTATTTATTGAACATTTTAACGCTAACCTGACATTTTTGGATAGGACTTCTACGAAAAAAAATTTATATGACAAAATGTTTAAAATTAAAAAGAATAATACGATTGAAAATGGTTATCAGTAATGTGACTTTTCTTTATGTTGAATGAATGAAACGACTTCCTTGTGGCGAGCAAATCCCAGTGATTTATGAGTCCCAAAATGAGCTCAAACAAGCTTTCTGCAATGGAACAAAACGAAAAAAAAGGAAATTAGTATTTTTGTTGAAAAAAATCCATAAAAAACACGCCAACAAAAGAATGTCCACAAAAAGCGAACATACATCAGATATCATATGAGCTGATATGTCACCGGAACTCTTCTCCCATTTTTCATCGTGACCAGTCGAACCGCATAAGATTTTCTTTTAGTTTGTCTGCAAGAAGAAAAACAAACAAAAAACAATCAACACTTTCTCTCGAAACAAGCGACGAATTCTTTCGATAGCAATTAATTTGAATTTTGAAAAAAATGGTCTCAAATCATTTTTACCTCTGACAGTTTCAATGTCATCGTCGCAATTATCCTTTTTTTCAAAATTCACAATGAAGTACACCACGTGTCACTTAAAAATAAAATAATCTTGGATAAAATTGAAAACTCAAAAAATATAGAGAATCAACATACCCACAACATTTGAACGCTGAGAAACGAGCATCAACATAATTACCGCAGTGCGGGCATTCATCTTTGTACAGGGCGTTCACCTGCTGCAGTTGCAAAACATCTCGCTGTAGCTGGGTAATCGCGCCTTGCTGTTGGGTAATCGTGGCTTGCTGTTGGGTAATCGTGGCTTGCTGTTGGGTAATCGTGGCTTGCTGTTGGGTAATAACTGTATTCATCGAATTTATTTCACGTTTTATGAAATCGAGGCTGTTCTTTGTATCAGTTTGATTGTTCTCAATAGCATTTATCGCTCGATCGAGTGGAGTTGCCATCTTTTTTCGAAATCTGTGAAAAAAAGCATGTGAGAATCGATTATTCCCTTTGTCCGCAAGATATATACATAGAAAAATAGAAATTAAAAGTAACTAAAGCACTAAACAGTAAACACATTTTGATGCCAGACGATGAATTCTGTGAAATACCGTGTGTATACAATCTGAGCATTTGAACGTCGAAGAAATGCGATGCTGGTTGAAATGTGAGCGCGCGTGGTGTGACGTTGTTTTGCCACAGACATGCTTTGAATTTCCAGAGCCACACACATATACACATACAAATGCAGTCGTGTGTCGCGCCTCTAACCACCTCACTGCAGGCAAACGGTTGTGTGCTGTGATGTTGTAGGAGGTCTCCACGTATATATATATATATATATATATATATATATGTAAATACACGATCAAGAAGAAGGGGAAAAAACCACACCGAATATATCGTAACGTCTTGCAATGGTGTGGCGTGCGATCGTATGCGTGTGCGACTTTACTCTGCCAAGCATGAATTATTCTGATGGTTTTAAGCCGAACCTAATGCGACATCACAACAG
>NW_022595866.1:0-1882 GCF_009176505.1 Sitodiplosis mosellana | reverse complement strand
GATCTTAGAGACAAAAAGTCCAACCAGAACAAGCACATTTCTGAGCTGGTATAAAGTACATAAAGTACATGCTAGGTATTATATAAATGAGTTTTAATAGCCAGATGTAAGATTTCCATACAAATCGCTAATTTTTTTATTTTGGTCCAATTTTTCGAAGTGTTGAAGACAATATCTCTTATCAGTTACGCGAAAAGCCGCAGAAAACCGTGAAAAACGCGATTTTTTTCTTATCATTTTTTCGCGTAACTGATAAGAGATAACGACTTGGTGTCGTAGTAAAGTTGTAGTACTCGACCAGAGCTACAACTTTACCATAGACACCATCTCGTTATCACTTATCAATTCCTTGAAAAGTGAGAAACTATGAATTCGCGTTTTTCACGTTTTCGCGGCTTTTCGCGTGACTGATAAGAGATAACGACTTGATGTCTACGGCGAAGTTGTAGTACATAATCTAGTCTACAACACTGCTACAGACACCAAGTCGATATCTCTTATCATAGTCCAGTTATAATATAAAATAGCCATGGGGCCCTGTGGTCCCCAAAGAACAACCGCGTAACATGTTTTGCGGCAGGCTGTATTTTACACATACTCACACATATGCATATGTTTTTTTTCATTCGTGTAGAGAAATGTTCAATCTATACAATGAGACTTAACTCCGGTTGGTTTATACACTGTTAAGTAGTTTTATTCAACTTTAAAGTTCGCTTGGGGCCCTGGATTCCCCAAGAACCGTCATAGTGTTAACTTGTTATCTCTTATCAGTTACGCGAAAAATGATAACATAAAAATCGCGTTTTTCGCGGTTTTTCGCATAATTGATAAGAGATAAGGATATAAAATCTTCAAAAATATTGTAGTACTTGTCCCGTTCTACAGTTGCGTCCCAGACAGATATCTCTTATCTCTTATCAGTTGCGCAAAATACGCGACAAACCGCAGAAGACCGCGAAGAATACGGGTTTTTTACTTGTCATTTTTCGCGTAACTGATAAGAGGTAGGGGAAATCTGTCTTCAGCAAAGCTGTAGAAAGAGTTGAGCTCTACAACATTCCTGAAGACACCATCTTGTTATCTCTTATCAGTTACTCGAAAAACCGCGAAAAACGCGATTTTCATGTTAACATTTTTCGCGTAACTGATAAGAGATAACAAGTTGGTGTCTTCAAGAATGTTGTAGAACTCAACCTGTTCTACAACTTTGCTCAGACAAATATCTCTTATCTCTTATCAGTTCTGTAAAAAATTAGATGGAAAATCTCGCGTTTTTCGCGTTTTTAGCGGTTTTTCGCGGAACTGATAAGAGATAACGGAATAGTGTTTGCAAGAATATTTTAGTACTTGACATGCTCTATAACTTTGCTCAAGACACAAATCGTTTATTTCTTATCACACTCTAGTTTTCATACAAAAATGCACTTGGGGCACTCAGGCACCGGTTTCACGAACAACGTTATAAAATAGGTTTCACGGTTTGAAGGTTAAAGATGATTGTTAAATTTTCTTTGCTTGGTTGTGTCGTGACAGATGAACTGTCAAAATCATTACATTTTGACAGTACTGAACGTTCGAAACGTTCAAAACGTTCAAATCGCTTATTGTTATCTATAAATATATATGATGGATAAATTTGAATTACTAAATTTTAAAATGATTTTAAAGAAGGAGCAAAATTATGAGGATAAGTTGCAAACATTATCTGACACACTATTTATATAAATGCTGGATTTTACATCCATTTTGGCCAATAATCGATTTGTTTTCATATTATGTACCAGTTTTCCTTAAAAAGAAATGAAAAACCTATCTGAAATCAAAGCTAGTTCCAAAACAAAGCAATTCAGTGACTTTTTTGTCGATTTGGACTTGATTC
>NW_022595865.1:0-2055 GCF_009176505.1 Sitodiplosis mosellana | reverse complement strand
TCATTTAGTGCTTCCAAAATAAAGTCTCAGATTCAAATTTGCTTGAAGAATACCCAACATATGGCCACACGTTATAATTTGGCAGAAGTAGTTCATCCCCTAAAACGCCAAACACTATGAAATTTTCAAATTTTACGCAAAAAATATATTCTCGGCGGATTTTGAGAGCACTAAATGGACACTAAATGCATGGACTATTTTTAGATTTATTGCTCACTTTTTGAAATTCTTCCGAAATTCGCCCTCTCATCGTTCAAAGGGTGATTTTTCGACAAATATTAAAAGTTGAGCACCAAATCTAAAAATAGTTCATGCATTTAGTGCCCATTTAGTGCTTTCAAAATAAAGTTCCCGATTGGAATTTGCTTAAAAATTGACCGACTTATGGCCATACTCTATTATTTGGCAAACACTGTTCAACCCCTAGAATACAGATTTACGGCACGGTCTATTTGTACGATAAAAATCGTACAAAATTTACGTTTATCCTCACAGGCTATTCGTACGGTGAATTTCAGAATTTCGTACGAATAGATATAGAGACTAAACGTACGGATCGTACGAATAATTTTTCTCCGTATGTTTAGTCTCCATGTCTATTCATACGAAATTCTTAAATCCATCCGTATAAACGAAAAAAATGATTCTGTTTCGAAAAATGGTAGCAATGAACAAAAAAACAACAACAACAAACCAATTTGATTATTCATTTTCGGTGAATTGTGTTTGGGCTGCAAATCATGATTGAAATCAAACTGATTGATTGTACTGTCTTCAAGTGCAAAAATCAACTCGGTCTGTCTGCGTGAACGAAATTAATTGCTAATTCAGCAATTCTGGGTTCAAAACAGTCGATCGGTCTACAATTTGAAACAGTTTATAATATAAAAATATTTTAAATATTTTCGTAAATATTTTAGACTTTTCCATAAATATTTCGACGATTTTTCGTAAATATTTACATAAATATTTTGGACTTTTTCATAAATATTTTTGGTTGCCCTGGTTATTACAATTGTAATAGCTATTACCGGTAATGCCGAATGACTGGCATTACAATTGTAACACATTATCGGTAATGCTAAATTTTGGCATTACAATTGTAATAGCTATTACTTGTCCCGTCCATTTCTCAAGTGAAAAAAATTCTCTGTAATGCTACGTAACATGTTACATTTGGCATTACATTGCGTGTGTAATGTTAGAAAATCACATTAATAATGCTAAAAAATCACATTATTATGTTAGATTTCTGGCATTACCGTTAATGTTAAGTAACATGTTAATATTGTAACGGACGGGTCAAGTAATAGCTATTACAATTGTAAACATTAGCGGTAATGCTAAATTTTGGCATTATAATTGAGGCTGTGAGAATGAAAATGGCAACACAGGAATAAACATTCTGAACCGCATCAAGAACAAAAAATTCGCAAAAGTGAATCATGAGTTCTGAATACGCAAAAGTGAACCATGAACTTTCTAAGCTGCCCATGTAAATTCATGTTTCACTTTTGCATATTCAGAACGATGCGTTTCAGAATGTTTATTCCTGTATTGCCGTTTTCATTCTCACAGCTTCAATTGTAATATCATTACTTTGGCTCTTCGTTACAATATTAATGTGTTACGGCAAAATGTAAATCTGAACCCTAGAACGCCAAACACTATAAAATATTCAAAATTTACGCATAAAGTGTGTTCTTGGTGGATTTTGAGAGCACTAAATGGGCACTAAATGCATGAACTATTTTTAGATTTGGTGCTCAACTTTTAATATTTGTCGAAAAATCATCCTTTGAACGATGAGAGGGCGAATTTTGGAAAAATTTCAAAAAGTGAGCACTAAATCTAAAAATAGTCCATGCATTTAGTGTCCATTTAGTGCTCTCAAAATCCGCCGAGAATATATTTTTTGCGTAAAATTTGAAAATTTTATAGTGTTTGGCGTTTTTGGGGATGAACTACTTCTGCCAAATTATAACGTGTGGCCATATGTTGGGTATTTTTCAAGCAAATTTGAATCTGAGACTTTATTTTGGAAGCACTAAATGA
>NW_022595864.1:0-1054 GCF_009176505.1 Sitodiplosis mosellana | reverse complement strand
CTTTAATTTGGCAAACAGTGGCGATTCGATATTGCCTCTGTCTTGGTCAAGCGATTGGTTCTTGGCTTCGTCTGCCTGTATGTGTAGTGGGTTTGTGATACACCGCGAATTATTACCGAGAGTGTGGCATAGATATGTTGATAACGTTTGGGCTGTGATAGACAAAAAAGACATTGGAAGTGTTATGGACACTCTAAACAAGCAATTCGAATCGATCAATTTTACGTATGAAACGGAAAAAGACGGAAAATTACCGTTCTTGGACTTAGAAGTACAAAGAATTGGAGAGAAATTAGAATTCGCGGTGTATCACAAACCCACTAGTACTATGCGCACCATAACAAACGATTCATACTGTCCAATCCAGCACAAATTGGCTGCATATCATTCCATGGTTCATCGTTTGTGCCGCTTGCCGTTGAACATTGTCAATTTTCGAAACGAATGCACATATATCAAAGAAACGGCGCGTGTGAATGGTTTCAATGTAGAAATGGTGGATAAACTCATTTATAAACACAGCAATAAAGTGAGAAACATGAGCCTTACGACACTTTTTTCGCAAAGAGACAGTCCAGAGAAACAGCGAGTCTCATTTGAATTCTTTCCGAGCATAACAAATAAACTAAAGAAAAAATTCGCTGAATACCAGATGGAAATCGTATTTGGAAACGACAACAAACTGTCTAATTTGTTAGGCTCAACGAAGGATAAGATTGATGCACTGAAAAAATCTGGCATTTATACAGTGACTTGTGGTGAGTGCAAAAAGAATTACACGGGACAAACAAAACGGAGTATTGAGAAACGTTTTTGTGAACATGTTGCATGCATTCGACTCAACCACCCGAACAAGTCAGCTGTAGCCGCACACGTTCTTATAGACGACCACACAAATGTAAACAAAGACTGTGTGAAACTGAAGAAACAAGTGAACGATTGCCGTCGGCTTGATGCATACGAAGCAATTTACATACAGGCAGACGAAGCCAAAAACCAATCGCTTAACCAAGACAGAGGCAATATCGAATCGCCACTGTTTGCCAAATTAAAG
>NW_022595863.1:0-6437 GCF_009176505.1 Sitodiplosis mosellana | reverse complement strand
GTAAGTACGCTGGACCTATTATATTGAAGGTAATATAATAATATACCTCCTCATGTGAGGAGGAGGAACCTCCTCAGCGCTCTCCTCCTCCTCATTCACCTCCTCGCCATTCCTCCTCCTCGGAGTTACACTCCCTGCCACAAAATAATGCCAAGTGTCAAAATGCAACAGTATTTGTGAAAATCGCAACAGATGTTCAGATTAATATTTGTATGGAACGCACCCAAATTCGTTGACAGCCGAACATTTGTTGCGATTTTCATAAATACTGTTGTAAAATGCCAAAATCATGTTTTTGTATTGAATCTATGTTGGATTTCTGTCTGTGAACAATACAATCAAAAATACTGATCACAATTCGAGTGCAAATAACGCACTTCGTCGTTTTGCCTGCGTTCGAATTTAAAATCCAACATAATTAGTTTCGGAATAATTCAGAATTTTCTGTTTTTTAACGCTAAATTCATCGTTGTTGTTCAGCTCCCAAATTTGTCTTGGGTTGCGCAAATGCATTTGGAATGTCTTCTGCTGGCATAAACGCAAGCGCTGTTAACGTGCGAATATTAACTTAAAGGGCGAAACTTGAATCTTCAATGTATTTTTCTTCGAGATCGGCTTCTTGTACGTGTGACCATATGTTTTGACTGAAGTATTAGAAAGAAATTGTTTGAGTTTCAAACCACGGTATATCGTTTTGGCTACACACTCAATATTATAGGAACTTAATAGGAAACATCGCAACTGCAGGGAAATGCTATAAATGCATTTACTACAAGCTATTTTAATAATAGATGTCGCTATAATATTGAGTGTGTATACTCACACAAAACTCAACAAAACTCAGGTGAGAAAATAATCTAGACGGTAAAAAAATACGCATGAACAGAAATACGGACGAACAAAAATCAGGATGAAATTCCGGATTCTGTGGCATTCCTGATTTTTGTACGTCCGGATTTTTGTTCATCCATATTTTCATACCGTCCAGATTTTCACCACCCCGGAATTCAACATCCGGATGAACAAAAATCAGGATTGAATAAAATCAGGACAAACATAAATCATGATGAAATTCCGATTTTGTCGCATTCCTGATTTTCGTTCATCCGTATTTCGAAACCGTTAAGATTTTGAACACTCCAGAATAATGAAACCGGATTTTATCTCATGTGAGTTTTGCTGCCCACAATTCCTGATAACACCCAGCTAGTGTAGTTTTCTCTGGAATTTTTCATTTACTAGTCAGCTTTGAAATGCCTTTCATTAATTGTGATATTTTCAAAGTAAACTGGCTAAGTACACTTTAGAGTATACTTTATCACGATGTATACTTTTCTTTACATGGCTACAGACGATCCTCAATACCTATAATTTAATTGTAAGAATGTACAATCATAAATACATCCGTTTTAAATAACCTCGTGCAGCTTGGCGTCATTTCCTCCACTTCCATATGTTTGCATTGATGGTTGAACTTTGACCAGTAAGCTTCTACAATGGACGTTAAATGCGAGTGGAGACGCCACAAAAATGACTCCAATATAGTCGATTATTGATCAAACTATTTTACGCATTTTTGAATTCACATCTTGAGTTTACGCACATTTGTCAACGCGTCAATGATTTGGGCATAATCCATGTCGATGCATTATTATAAATAATCATGTACACCTAGCACAGACGCTTAATCTTATTTCGAGCAGCATCAATAAAATATTATTTGAAAGCGAACACAGTGTATCATTTTCTGATTCCTACAAAACCATAAGATGCGTTGATATCATATGCCTATTAGGGTGCATCGAATTCTAAATATCAAATGTTTTAAAAGTCCCTAGTGCGGCTTTGGTAGAGCTCATCGAGACGAACAATATCGCTCGGGCACTTTGGTCATACCTCCCCATCCCTTATCCCCCACTCAAAAGATATTTTTCATTAATGAGTGACTAGAAAAATGATCGAAATTGGCCTCCTACGATATTTTCGATTAGGTAAACTACTATTTTTTTGTCGAAAAAATATGAGTCTCTGAACACTTGAACGCCGATTTCTCCATAAATTTGGCCTCAAATCGACAGTTCTTCAATATGAAGAGCGAAAAATTGACAAAATCATGGTAAAAATGATCCAAAATGGCCTATTACAATGTTTTTGTCTGAGTAAACTACTATTTTTTGGCAAAAAAACACGAGTCTATGAACACTTGAACACCGGTTACTCCATAAATTTGGCCGAAAATCGATATTTCTTCATAAAACAAGCGAAAAATTGACAAAATTGTATGAGCAAACGGCCGAAATGGCCTCCTATTCAATATATGATACTTCTATGATGGAAGCTGGGCGTGGATAGAAAGAGGAGTCCTTGAGATTGATCTTCAGGAGGCTTTTCAAGTCGAATTCAATTTAAAAAAAGCAAAATTTGTCGAATTTCGTGTAAAAATGACATTTTTTTAAAGAAGAAATCAACAAAATACATTTCGTTTCCTTTTTCCAAACGCTAAATGAGCGCAAAACTTACTTTATTCTCAATGCATTAGCATAGTGATTAGCGTATCACATCAAAACTCTTTTTTTTTCTTTTTTCCAACTACACAATGCAGTTTTTATTTACGAAAAACATAGAATTTAACGAAAAACATGCGTTGAAATTATTTTGCATCTTCTTTTTTTTGCTTAGAAATTAAGATTTTTACTATTCCGGCACATAAACTATGCATCATTGGATCGACTGTTGAGAGAAAAAAAAACAATAGCACTGTGCATTCGATCATCTGTTCAGTGTATAGTATACACACCATAACTATTTGTTCCATGCAATGCGTAAAAAATAAGACGCAATTAAAAATCAGCTGGTCGTTCATCGATACAAATTGGATGTTGTATGCGCTGTATTGACAAACTGTTTGTTTACATTTCAAAAGTGGAACGCTATGCTCTGATTTGTATGCAGTATACAGCAAGGCAGCAAACAGATTGGTTGTATTGAAGTCATTTTGGAATGGATTTTTTTTACCATTTGATTTGTTCTTTGAAATTGAACAAATCAATATGGATTTCAGTTCAGCAAAACTGCCAAGAAGCGTTCTCCCTACCAATAAATGCAATCATTTTTGAGAAAACGGAAAACGGCAAAACGTTCGAAAATTCAATAAAAACAGTCGTTGATGACCTAATTTCTATTTGGGAGAAAACACCGTTAGCGCATTTATCGAAGCAAAGGGTTGAGATCAAAATGAAGAATTATCATGCACAATTTGTGAAAATAGGTTATGCTGACAAAAAAAGGCCGAGTTTGAAGAAGAATATTCGTGATTTTAAAGTAATTTTAAAATGAATTTTTTGATAATTAGATTTATATCTTCATGAAAAATGCAACCACTTGTTTCAGGCTTCTGCTAAAAATCATTTTGATATTTCAACTTGTAAGTGCGCGTCTTTTAAATCTTGCGATTGTCCTAACGAGAGAAAGGTTACACAAACGATGCAGCAGTTCCTGTATGACCAGCGGAAACGTCGCAAACTTTCCATCACAATGGAAATGGAACAATGCGCGCGTTCGATATCAAAAAGCCGTAACGAGTTGCCGTCTTCGGTAGATAATTCTGAAATTAGCTTCCCTTTGAGCAATGATTATCAGACAAATACACCCGCGGGATCAAGTGAGAGCAATCCTAGGGGCTTCCATGTATATTCCATCCAAGAAATATACACCATAGATGACAGTCATACGAAATATTCACAATACTGGCAAAATATGCACCATATTCACGGAATATACACGATATTCATGAAATATACACCTCATATTCACGATCGGTAACAAAGATTCGACATTGCCGTAAACACATATTTTTTACATGCTGTGTATATTCTGTGAATATGGTGAATAATATACACGGATTATATGCAAAATTCACGAAATATTCACACAAATACGAATGTATATTTTGACTTAAAAGCCCCTAGGAGCAATCATACTGGTTATCACACGTTACGTAGCGGCCATTCAATCAACTCAGGTATCGTTAAAACCCAGAATACAGTTAAATTACCCCAAACTGCGATGACTGCTGATCGGTTTCGCGTGTCTAATACTGCTGTTGCAGCAATTGGTACTGCCGTTCTATTCGATTACAAAATAGTAGACCGCGAGCACCCACAGCTTATTATTGACCCGAATAAAGTCCGCAGATGGCGTCAAACCGTGCGTAGATCTTCTATTAATATCCAACAGGCTAACAGATCGCCGGTATTTGCACTCTATTTTGATGGGAGGAATGACCAAACAAAAGAATATCAGAACAACAAAATTATCACTACGAGACAGGAGCACATTTCTTTATTGCAAGAACCTGGTTCGTGTTACATTGGACACGTAACCGTTGCCACGAAAAATAGTTTTACTGTATCCAATGGGATCATCGGATATTTCGGTAAATATTCAATTTCAATGAGCGAAATCTTAGTTGTTGGTTGTGACGGATGTCCTGAAAACACGGGAAGATTTGGTGGAACGATAGTATACCTTGAAAGGGAAGTGGGTCATTCTTTACATTGGTTTATTTGTCTATTACACTTCAATGAATTGCCATTGAGACATCTCATTTTGGAACACGTTGGAGTAACGAAAAGTCTGAGAACATTTGATGGACCGATCGGAAAACTTATGATTGACTGTGAACAAAAACCTGTCGTTGAATTTCAACGCATTGAATTTCGTTGTATCGTGGGAAATTTAAGTGAAATTTTGGACTCACTTAGCTGGGAACAACGCTATTTATACGATATTTGCTGTGCGATATCAAATGGTGTTTGCGATACAGAGCTAATCAACCGATTTCCTGGCAAACTATCACACTCTCGCTTCGTAACAACCGCAAACAGGATATGTCGTGTGTACGTGTCAGTCTCTCGTCCATCTAAAACACTTGTCACTTTTGTCAAATACATTTTATGGGTGTATGCGCCAACGCATTTTCATATAAAATATCAATCGTCATGTGTCTTTGGTGCTGTGCATCTCGCGAATGTCATCAGAGAATCACGTTTTTTGGAACGTAATTATCTGAAAACAGTGCAAACAACGATCGCACGGAACGCCTTTTTTGCACACCCAGAGAACGTCATGCTTGCAATACTAAACGATGATAATGCACAGATCAGGTATCGTGGATGGAAAAAAATTCTCGAAATTCGCAAATCCATCGAAGACGACGACAGCATCCGAATGTTCAATGTTCCAGTATTAAACTTCAATGCAAACAACTACACGGAAATGATTGATTGGGAACAAATTACGGAAACCATTCCACCAATCCTACGGAAATTTAATTTTCACACTAACGACGCCAGAATCTTCGCACAAAAAAAACTCTGTGATTACAAATTTGACTTCGATTTGATAAAATTGCCATGCCATACTCAAGCAATAGAAAGATGCGTTAAGGCCGTTACAGAGGCATCACAAGTTGTCTGCAGTGAGGAGAGAAGAAATGGGCTAATCTTAAATACTTGTTTCCATCCTCTTTGTCGCTTATTCGCAAAACGTATGCCCACACTTACTACGGTGTCACATTTAGAAGCTAAGTGTGGAGTCGCGCTTGGGATTGCACGTTTATGAGTGGACGTTGAATCCCGAAGAGCGACACAAACCCCACCAGAACATACCATTCAAACGAATGTATTCCGAACTTGATCTGGACCAACTGCTGGGTGATAAACATTTGCCGAAAAATTCAAATACGTTCGCAATATGAACTATGAAATTCTCATGAACTATCTGCTGTAGATTGCTTATCCTCACAGGTGAGGTCGTCGATTTTTCACATTGGTCGGCACTCAGGCTATACATTTTTGATCCGTTATTTTTGTTCATTTGATTTTGACTGAACATCTATGCACTATGATGTTCAGTCAAAATCAAACGAACGAAAATGTCGGACCAAAAAAGTATAGCCCGAGTGCCGGCCAATTTGAAAAATGTGAAAAATTTGCCCAATTTCATCGACCTAATAAATGATGACGACGAATCAAATCAGATTTTCATTGGTGCGGGACCGTACGGGTTTAACTTAAGAAAAATTTACGACACATTGAAAGAGAAAAAACGTATTTGTGGACAAGAACAAGTTTTGGACAAATCTTCTGAAATCCTTCGGATTCGAGGAAGGTATAATTTCATGGGAGACAGGACTTATTTCCCCAGGTGGTATCCCGCAGCACCGTATGTGGGTACATACCCATACCGAAGGGTTGTAACAGTGATATGATCGGCACATGAGCACCATCTCTACTGATTGCCATTATTGCAATGTAAACGAATAGAATGTCTTCTTCTTCTTCTTTTTCTCAATATCAATTTCATACTACTTATGGTAACTCTCCGTAATCATATATATTCTTTGTCTAACGGTATCGCATACGCGCCGCATCTCA
>NW_022595862.1:0-2950 GCF_009176505.1 Sitodiplosis mosellana | reverse complement strand
CCGTTGGTACGACTCGTAGCGCATGCCAAACACAGAGCTCCACATACGCTGGCCTTTGTAGTCAAAGCGAAGACTATTACGACTATACCAGCAATGGCATCTCGTTCTTCAATAACGATAACACTGTAACTGATGCTGTTACAACATTCCTCAACAATGGACGCGTTCTCTTTGGTACAGCCGGTGGTTCATCCGGTGCAACAGCAACAACAAGCGCCACAAGTAATACCTCAAGCACGGATACAGCCAGTACTAGCAGCCAATCTACGACCTCAGAAGCTGCAAGCACTGCTTCGAGCAGCTCAGGCGGCAGCTCAGGCGGCAGCTCAGACGGCAGCTCAGGCAGCACCGCTAGGAACCCTACATCGTCAGGTAACAATGCTGGTGGTAATGAAAATTTTATAGAACATTCGAAGATCGCAAAACTTGCGGACTTTTTACTGATAGAAATGTAACTAAAATTCGCAATTCTTCAGGCAATGCTGGTGGAAGTCAAGGTGGCAGTAGCACAGCTACCGGTAACTCGGGCACAGCTGGGGGTGGCTCTGTCACTGTTGGTTCTGGACAGAATTTAGGTTACCTTTTGATTTGCAAGAATGGGAGCAATTGCAAGCAGTCAAGCAAAACGACGAAGAAATCAAAATCGAATTCGAAATCGAAAAAGCAAAAGAAACAAAAGAAAAATAAGAGGAAATGCAAGACAGGTTGTTCGACTAACAGAGTAAAGAGAATAAAGTATCAAGTCTTCCCAGCACGAAATACGAAGCGGTAATTCAAGAAAAGAGCATGAGAATCAACGAAAAAATGTTCTCCAGTTGAGTCAGTCCAGTAAACCATCCAAAGGGGCAAAAAAAGCATGGAATAATTTATGCAGCCATGAATTCATACTATTATTACACATCATTCCTGTTTTTGTCCAAAAGTTAAAATAAATTCGCCCAATCTAGAGTGGTCCACGAACCGAACATTTTCGCATTTTCGTTCGTTCGTTCGCTCATACAAATTTTGTTTTGCGAGCAATGTTCGTTCGTTCACAGATTTTTTTTTGTTCGTTCGTTCGTTCGCAAGATAAAAAAAATTCTACGAACGAACGACGTGGACATCTCTAGCTCAATCATAATATTTTGTGTGTCATTTATAAACTCATTCATAGTCAAATAATTTTCCGGTAAGCAAATATGAAAAACGAACGACAATCAGCATCGAAATTCGGTGACTTGAACCTAATTCGCCCGAATTCAGAATAATTTGAAGCGCCAAAAAGTATGCCGGAGTGTGACTAAAGTGTAACAGTTTTAAATTTTTCAACATTTTTTACTACTCTAAAGATGAAGTTGTTGCAGAAATGATCAGCCTTTGGTAATTCGTTGACAGGTTTCAATTTAAGTTCCACTTTAATCCTTATTCTATCGTGTTTGCATTGTGCATATATATTGACCGCTCAACGTGTGTTATGTGTATGATCATAAGAGGAAGGTCAAACTTTGTCGTCAGTATGAATTTCATAGGTCTGCTCGATCCTGTGGAATTTAAATCTTTATCTGGAGGATGATTATAACATTTGGATTGTTTTTCAACATTTCTTGCCTTAGCAATGGAAATTATTTAAAAAAAAAGTTCTTTTCATTTATTGTATATTTTCCCTTCGAGTGTGTCACCGTGTAAAGTGGTACAATACATACAGTCTATAGCGAAAAATTTGTTCAGAACTAGACCGCTGACATCTTCAAAGCCAAGTCGCGGAAAGCAAAAATTAAATGACCTATAAATTGGAAATCAAGTCTATTTTAACCTGCGGACGACCGAGACTGAATTATTGACAACGAAATTTTTCAACTAAATTCCAATTGTAGAGATCTGCCAAAAACGAACCAGATTTCGACGATGGAATTTTTTTGTGTCATCTTTTTGCCAAATTCGGGATGAAAGTAAAGATCTTTCGATTTTGAACGGCCCTGCCGTAAGTTTTTAACTGACGGTTTTTATCAATTTTTCATTAAAATCGGTATTATCGCTACCAATGTTCCAGTGATCGTCAACGAGTTAAAGCCCAGCCAAAATTGTGATATTCGAACAATTGTATATTCTTCGGGATGGGCGATTATTTGTGATACCCAACAAAAAAAGTCCAACATAATGTAGGTTGATTTTTTTTAATAGAGATTAGTTTTAATTATAGCACATTCTAGACCACACAAAAATCTGTTTGGTTAATTAGCATTGTCAATTAGTTCAATAAATATTTGATGTATTAAATGGAAATAGGTAGTTGATAAAAAACGTGTAATATCTTTGTTTGCATAAATAAAAAAGTAAAATATAGTGAACAACTAGTTGCAGACATGAATTTCGGCTATAAAAGGCAGAGTGCCTTGTAGATATTTGATCAGTGAGTGACGTGAACTTGGAAGAAAATGGTGTTGAAACGGATTTCGGCGCTGCTGGGTAAAATTATTGGAATAATATAATTGAAACAATTGATAATAGAGATGAAATTGTGTTTTCTCATTTGGCCACACCTTAGGTGTGCTCACATTGGCTACTGTAGCAGTTGCACAAACGGTAATTGTTCCACGCAGTTTTTCTGAAACTCATGCAATTCCTCATTAAAACGAATTTCTAAGACATTTCAATTTGTTTCAGGCCGTTGACGGCAGCACTTACTGTTCTCCAACTTACGATTGCAGTGGTGTAGCTGCTGGATCGCATGTAATGTGCGCTTACCCATCGGTAAGTCAATCAGTTCAATGGACTCGCTACAACAAATCTCGAATGGTTTTTTTTGCTTAAAAATTGAAATTTTTTCAATCCAATTTTTTCTTTAATCAATCAACTTTTGCATCCATGATGAATAGATGATAGTGACAAAATGATCATATTTTATGGCAATTTAAGTTGATAACAGTATTTGTTGATTTATTTATTTTTGTTAGAACTTTTCATCGAATTG
>NW_022595861.1:0-1817 GCF_009176505.1 Sitodiplosis mosellana | reverse complement strand
TTGGTTCATTCAGTACATTTGATAAAACAATAGAAAGTCACATCAAGTTTTGGAACGAAAGTTGATAGAAAAACAGTGCGAAAATGTCAGATACTCCGTCGAAAAAGGTTTTGCGATCTGATCATACACTTTTTTTACTCGGAAATAGCACTCATCAAATTGTGGGAGCGAAATTGCCATCAAATAGACAAGTTTTGCAGGTGTTCTGTTACAATAAAAAAATATGTGGTTTGGATGACACTAAGAGTTCTAAGCTTGTAGTTGAAGAAGTTGTTGTGTTTTGGCAAAAGGCACGAATTCCAACATCTGCGCCATGGTATTGTGAAAAGAAAGTGATGAAGTTATATGAAGATTGGGTCAAATTGAAGAAAAATCGCTTGAGGAGAACTCAAACCCAAATGAAAAATGAAGAAAAATTCGTCGACACATTGGATGATTTGTTCGATATTGCAGCCAAAGAAGACACTGAAGCGATGAAAAAAATATCAAAAGAAGAAGGAGAATTTTTGGCTGCGCAAAGGAAAAAAGGTCGTGAAGGTTGCTTACTGGGTGAAGACGTGAAAGGTCAGAAAAAAGAAGAAAGAAAACAGGAACGTGTCGAGGCTGAAGAAAGACGAAGAAAAAAGGCCGAAGCAGATAAAGCAACTTACGAAACGGTTGTCTATGATTATGGTTCTGACGAAGATGCTTCAGGTGACAATGAAGAGAAAGAATATACACCTAAACCATCGAAAAAAGCCGAAAAGAAACAAAAAAATATTTACACTCCGCGATTGATAGGCGCCTTAGATAAATGCAAAGTGACAGATCGCGAAGCGATACATCTGATTACAGCTGTTTTGGATGCAGTTGAGTTAGACATAAATGATTATGTTTTAAGCCATTCATCGCTAGTGGTTCATCGAAAAAAAAATCGTGAAGCAATTGCCATGCATTTCTTGCAAAATGTTGAGGTATTTGGAGAAAATCACACTAAATTTTATAGTCACCGGTTTACATTGTTTTCCCAATGTTTGTGTTTACAGTTCTCCATGCAAAAAGGTTTTGTACTTCACTGGGACGGCAAAATGATGATCGATATGACAACTGCGAGTGCCGTTGAACGATTGCCAATCGTTGCAACACAATCTGATATGGAGCGCATTCTCCGTGTTCCTAAGCTGCCAAACAAAACTGGAGCCGCCGCTGGAAACGCCGTATTCGATACGCTTGTCGAGTTTAACTTGGATAAAGTAGTCGAGGCTGTATGCACAGATAATGAGGCCGCAAACACTGGCAAAATCAAAGGTGCTGTCGTAGTGTTGGAAAAAAAATTGGGACGAAGTTTGCTGTTTTTCGGTTGCAGACACCATATTTACGAAATTGTGCTGAAAGCAGTCTTTCTGGCAAAGTGCTCCGATTCAAAAACAACAAGTCCAGAGGACGATATATTCAACCGATTAAAAGCCAATTGGAAACAAATGCAAACACATCTGTTTAAATCGGGTATGGAAGATCTTGTCGTCGAAACACATATCACTCCTGAGCTCGCCGAAGAAATGGTCACATTTTGTTTGGTCAATTTGGAAAAATCACATTGTCGCGACGATTACCGCGAATTTCTAGAGCTTGTTGTAATTTTTCTGGGTGGACAATTGCCAAAAGGAAATGAAGTGAAGAAGCCAGGTGCTATTTCCCACGCGAGATGGATGGCAAAAGGAATTGGTGCCCTAAAAATTTTTCTATTGAGAGACCAATTCGAATTCAAGGGAAATGAATACAATGGCATTTGAGACGTTTGCATATTCTTAGTACGCTTATATGTGAAAACCTGGTTT
>NW_022595860.1:0-1263 GCF_009176505.1 Sitodiplosis mosellana | reverse complement strand
AGAAAAATTTTACGTCTAATCTAACAAGTCCCTGTTGGTAGTTATGAATTTGTAATTGGTAGTTTCCATTATAAAATAATGGCAGGTCAAAAGTTAATCACCAACTCAATGGATGGCTATATCACAAATATTACTATGATTCCAAGTTGTGATACTTATTTGATTGATTTCAACGCAAGTACAAGTACTGTAAAACAAAGAGTGGCTGAATATTTTAAGAGAAACCGAATTTGAAGAAATTGAATTTAATTGAACATTGTATATATTGTAAATATACGAAAATATTTTTATTTATACTAAATAAACCACCTCTGGCGAAGAAACGCTGTATGGTGCAGAATAATAATAATAACATTTCATGTTTCATTTTCTTTGGTTCAATACACACCACTTTGTGTTTGTTGAGTGTAAGTTGGTTTTGTTGAAAAAAAAAATTCGGGTACAAAACACTGATATCAAATAAAAAAACTTCTTTCGAAGTAATTCCTCGTGACGAAAGCGAACACGAAACAGTTGATATCAATTTTAAAAAATCATTTCGGAGCGATTTGGATTTGCTTTTTTTTCATTCTTCCAAATAATTTCAGAATCGCTCCGTAATGATTTTTTAACCCTCCGTTTGGCACATGGGTCTGGCCAGATCTTTTTCGTTTTGGTTTTTAATTTTAGCATTGTTCGGATTGAGCTAGAGCCTTCAAACTTCTTGACTTTTCCTGGATATTCTTTTTAAACATTTTGGAAAAAAAAATTAAGGATCCGTGTCATAGAAGGATAAATATAAGGACATCAAAACGAATATACTTCGGTTTGGTACATGTGGTCTGGCCAGACCCCCATGTATTGATAACAGATTTTACACGTACTGATAACATATAATGAATTAGTGTATGGAGAGAAATTGTTTTATTTAGCCAGCATTACAACTTTGCCCAAGACAACAATTTGTTATCACTTATCAGTTACGCTAAAATCACAGAAAACCGCGGAAAATCGTGAAAAAACGCGAGTTTTACCTTATTATTTTTCGTCAAACTGATAAGAGATACGAGATTACTGTCTTCAGCAAAATTATAGGGCAGATCAAATTTCACAATTTTCTCGAAAACACCAATTCGTCATCTGTTATCAGTGCCTTAAAAACGATAAGGATAAAATTGCGCGTCTTTCGCGGTTTTTCGCGTATTTAGCGTGGCTGATGAGAGATAAGGAATTGGCGCCTTCGGAAAAGTTCTATTATTTGACCTGCTCTACAATTTTGCTGAA